>NC_133193.1:52475000-52490000 GCF_049306965.1 Danio rerio | reverse complement strand
GGTGGGCTCATTTGACTCAGGCAACCAATCAGCATCACTTTATTATAATGAAGCTCACAAGCCACGCCCCCAAATTGGTCCCATAGACTTCTATTATAATAGGGCTAGATGCATATCTTTGCATAGCAGTGTCATACAGACTTGGGGGTCGACTCATTAGACTCAGACAACCAATCAGCTTTTCAATATGATAATGAAGCTCATAAGCCACGCCCCCAAATCCATTTAAATACCCTTGATAAGTCTTCCGTTCACTGCCATTTTAACTGGTCTACATGCATAACTTTGCATAACAGTGTCCTATAGACTTAGGGGTTGGCTCATTGGACTCAGACAACCAATGAGCTTTTAAATATGATAATGAAGCTCACAAGCCACGCCCCCAAACTGGTCCCATAGACTGCCATTGTAACTGGTCTACATTCATATCTTTGCTAAGCAGTGTCCTATTGACTTGGGGGTTGGCTCATCTGACTCAGAAAACCAATGAGCATCTCAATATGATAATGAAGCTCACAAGCCACGCCCCCAAACTGGTCCCATAGACTGTCATCATAAGTGGCTTACATGCATATCTTTACATAGAAGTGTCATAGAGACTTTGGGTTGGTTCATTTGACCTGGACAGCCAACCACATTCAAGTTCACTCTTTAACCTCGCCCATAGCAACAAAACAGAGTACCCTAGCAACCATTCATCAACAGCTATATCTCAGTATCAGAACATCGTAGAGACTTGGGGATTGGCTCGTTTGACTCATGCTAGCAAACGGAACTTCCTATATGCTACACATGCTAGCAGTGACTAGCTACATGCTAATATTGACTAGCCAAGTACTGTAACTTGCTAGAAATGCTTACTAAGTATAAATATTTCATCAGGCATGTATGTGAGGCTTGCCTAATAACCACCCAGGGTACCCAAGCAACTGCCTAGCAACCACCCAAATTACCCTAGCAACCGCCTAGCAACCACCTAGCAACCGCCTAGTAACGCGTTAGTAAGGGCCTAGCGACCACTCAGGACACCCTAGCAACCGCCTAGCAACGCCTTAGCAACCACTTAGAATACCCTAGCAACCACCTAGCAACACCTTAGCAACCACCTAGCAACCACTCAGGACACCTTAGCAACCGCCTAGCAACACCTTAGCAACCACCTAGCAACCACTCAGAACACTCTAGCAACTGCCTAGCAACCACTCAGAACACCCTAGCAACCGCCTAGCAACCACTCAGAACACCCTAGCAACCGCCTAGCAACACCTTAGCAACCACCTAGCAACCACTCAGGACACCTTAGCAACCGCCTAGCAACACCTTAGCAACCACCTAGCAACCAATCAGAACACCCTAGCAACCACCTAGCAACACCTTAGCAACCACCTAGCAACCACTCAGGATACCATAGCAACCGCCTAGCAACACCTTAGCAACCACCTAGCAACCACTTAGGACACCCTAGCAACCGCCTAGCAACGCCTTAGCAACCACTTAGAATACCCTAGCAACCACCTAGAAACACCTTAGCAACCACCTAGCAACCACTTAGGACACCCTAGCAACCGCCTAGCAACACCTTAGCAACCACCTAGCAACAACTTAGAACACCCTAGCAACCGCCTAGCAACACCTTAGCAACCACCTAGCAACCACTTAGGACACCTTAGCAACCGCCTAGCAACACCCTAGCAACCATTTACATTACCCTAGCAACCACATAAACACATGAATTTAACCATTTCTCCACATTTACTGCTATTTTGCCCAGTTTAGTACCATTTTGTACCCCATCGATTTGCCACGCAAACCCCATTCACATTTCCTTTAGGAAATGTACAATTCTAGTTATATTTATTATTTTATTTTTTTATCCTTTTTTTTTATTTTTTATACTTTTTATCCCAAAGTGTTTATGAAAAGCAAAACATCAGCGAAGAAACTCGACACAGAGACACATTTACACCTCACTGCCAACTAGCGTTTCGGAAGTGTTAATGCAGACCGATAGAGACATCGCGCAGAAGTATAAATGCACAGCTACGCGCGTTGCATGCGCCGTGAGTTACGCCGGTCACCTGACGCAGAATTATAAACCAGGCTTCATACAGCTGCCATTGCAAGGCTCAGGCACTTTGTAGAGAGCAATTTAACACAACTGCCTCTAGGACTCGCCAAAGGAAATAAAACAGACACGCACAAAAAATGTGCGTACGCCAGCCAAGAAGCTGGCGTGGAGCTGCGCACATTCCCATGTTCAGTTCATCGTTAGTAAATCCAAACGTGAGTGATTCTGAGCGTGAAACCTTTGCGTACGCAGCGTTGATACATGAGGCCCCTGATGTTTTTATTATAATGTGTAATAAGTGTGATGTTGGGGGTGTGTACACAGTTTGCTGTTTAATGCCGAGTTCAGACTGCGTGATTTTAGCCCCGATTTTGGCTCGCTGACAGGTTTTGAGAAATCGCAGACAAATGCCTGAAATCACAGGCAAATCGCCGCTCGTGCACGTAAGTGACAATCACACAGTATGAACTATCAAAGACGCGATCTGAGAGCAGAGGACTTCCGGTTATGTCGCCTTTGGTATAGACGTGAGTGCGATCAGCTCCCTTTAACTTTTTATTTCTTCTTTACAAACCTCGTTGGTTTAGAACTTTTTGGCAACCTACATTTATTTACTTTTCTCTCTTAGAGTACGTAGTATTAAATTTTCACTTAACATGTCGAAAGGAAAGGGCAAACAGGTGGAAAAAGATCGTGAAGCGCCGTCCTCGCCTAGCTCTGGTGTCACGCTAGCCGAAATTAGCGCCCTGCACGAGGAGCTCAGAGCCTCTCTGGCCGCGGATTTTAAAGCCTCTTTTGAAAGCTTGGACAGTAAGTTGGAGAATATTAACTCCACAGTCGCGGCTCACGACCAGCGCATCAGTTGCCTTGAATCGGGACTCGCGGAGGTGACCCAGCACCTTGAACACCTGGAGACCGCGTGCGCCGGCCTCACTAAAGAAAATGAGTGGCTGCGGTCTAAAATGTCAGACCTAGAGGGGCGCAGCCGGCGGCAGAATATTCGCATCGTGGGGCTCCCCGAGTCAATCGAGGGACCGCGACCAACTAACTTTTTCTCCGAAATGCTTGCTGAGGTATTTGGCGATCAGATTTTGGCGTCACCGCCTGAACTGGACAAAGCGCACCGAATTCCCGCTCCCAAACCTGCCCCAGGTCAGAGACCGCGCCCTGTGGTTTTGCGGTTTCACCGTTACCAGGTGAAGGATTTGGTGGTTCGTGAGTCCCGTAAAAAAGGAATTTTGACCTTTCGTAATCACAAGATTCGGATATTTGAAGATTACAGCCCAGATGTCCTAAAGCTGCGCAGTGAATTCAAAGATGCCATGGCGGAGCTATACAAGCGCGGACTCAGACCTGCTCTTCTCTTTCCAGCTAAACTACGCATCACTCTACCGAACGGTGAGAAACTATGGCTGCTGACAGCTAACGAAGCCAACAACTACATTCGGAACTTAGACGTATAGTAGTTCACCTCTATGCTTTGGACGATGACATGACGTGACATAAACCCATCTCTTGTCATAAACAGCTTGGCGCTTTTTTTTCCCCTTTTTTCCGTAACACTCATGCCACTTCAAGGAGTTACTACTGGGTGACTAACGTTATTCGATGTACTCTCACAGAAGTTTGTTCGTCGAGATGCAATGTGAATTTTTTTTTATTTTTCTCTTTTTTTGACAATTCTATTATTGCTTTTTGATGAAAATGGTGACTCGTTCTTTTCACCTTTAATATTTTTCATGGACGATGATATATCATCGTGTTCGGGGATAAAGACTTGTTAAACTGTATACAATGTTTGATACCAACATACGATTACGTCATAGTTCAAAATATGTTTAATTAATCTATTTTTAAGTCAGTTATTCATACGGTTGTATGTAGTAGTGGTACAAATACAACTATGAGGTTGTGTGGTAAAATATGGGGAGGGATTGTATAAAGGAAGAAGGAAGCTTGCAACAGTGTTGGTTGGAGATATGTTTGATGTAGATGTTCTTGCCTACATCACTTGTTGGAGTTGCGTGTGTGGGTTAGGAGGGTGGGGGCGGGTTGGTGTTTGTAGTTGTGTGTTTCTTTTTTTTTTTTTTTTCCTCTTTCCCTTTTCTGTTCTTTTTCTTCTTATGTTTTTTTTTTTTTTTTTTTTTTTTTTTTGCGGGGACCAGAGAAAATTTGTGACAACTAGTTTTTAATGTCTCCTGTGTTCAGTGGGACACCTACTGGTGTACTTACATTCTCCAGCTGGAATGTCAAAGGGCTTAACTCACCTATAAAACGTAACAAAGTTCTCAACCACTTGAAGCAGTTAAACACTAAAATAGCTTTTATCCAAGAAACTCATCTTACAAGTGCTGATCACTTAAAAATTAAAAAGGACTGGGTAGGTCAGCTGTATCATTCCTCGTTTTCCAGTAAGTCACGAGGAGTGGCTATACTTATACATAGATTAATTCCATTTTCTGTATCTAAAGTAATTTCTGATCCAAATGGACGTTTTATCATTATTACTGGCCACATTAATGGTATTCATCTGGTATTAGCAAATATATATGGACCAAATTGGGACAATGAAGTTTTTTTCAAGAATCTTTTATTTTCCCTTCCTGATTTAAACACTAGCCAACTTATTTTAGGAGGAGATCTTAACTGCTGCCTGAATCCTACTCTAGATTGTTCTTCATCAAAACCCAGAGCTATTTCAAAATCAGCAAAAACTATTGAATCGTTTATGGAACAATATGCAGTTTCTGATGCCTGGCGTTTTCTAAACCCTAACGCAAAACAGTTTTCTTTTTTTTCACCTGTCCACCAAAGCTTTTCTCGGATTGATTATTTTCTCCTTGATAATAAATTAATTCCATGTATCAAGAATTGCTCCTATAGTCCTATTGTGATATCTGATCATGCTGTGCTTACATTGGATCTATCATTTCCTTGTGGGACAACTCCTAGGTCTTTCTGGCGCCTAAATACTCTATTACTTAATGACCCAGATTTTGTGCAAATTATCAACGATCGGATTGACCTTTTTATTTCTACAAATGTCACCCCTAGCATTTCAGCTAGTATTTTATGGGAAGCTTGTAAAGCCTTTCTGAGGGGAGAAATCATATCTTATTCAGCACAGCAGAGAAAAAGGGCATCTGAACAGAAGTCCTCTTTAATTAAATATCTAGCGAAGCTTCAGTCCAAAATGGAAACCTCACCAACTCCAGATTTGTCTAAAGAAATACTTACAGCAAAAACTGAATTTGACCTGCTGACAACGAATGAGGCCACTGAAGCTCTTCATAAAAGCCGTTATAATTTCTATGAATTTGGCGATAAACCTAGTAAACTACTAGCACACCAGCTACGCCAGTCCTCTGCTCTAAACCATATAACTCAAATTTCAACTTCTTCTGGACCCACAACTGACCCACTTCTCATTAACAACCAATTTAGAAATTTCTACAGCTCCTTGTACACCTCAGAAAGCCTGAACGAAGAATCACACCTTGATAGTTTTTTTCATAATCTTGATATTCCCCTTATAGATCCTGACTTGGCTTTAAAATTGGATGATCCCATCACTCTCGATGAAGTTAAGACAACACTGAGCCTTTTGCAAAGTGGAAAGAGCCCAGGTCCTGATGGTTTTCCAGCTGAATTTTTTAGAACATTTTCAGAGAAATTATCACCTCTTATGCTGAACATGTTTAATGAATCTTTTAAATCTGGTATACTTCCACAAACTTTACGCCAAGCCTCCATCTCCTTAATTCTTAAAAAAGATAAGGACCCCCTTCAGTGTAATAATTATCGTCCTATTTCTCTACTGTGTGCAGATGTAAAAGTACTTGCTAAGATACTAGCATGTCGCTTGGAACCACTACTACCAGCTATAATCTCCCCAGATCAGACTGGTTTCATTAAAAATAGGCAGTCTTTTCACAACATCAGACGTCTCTTAAATATTCTTTACACTAGCCCACATAAAAAGACTCCAGAGTTAATTATATCCATGGACGCTGAAAAGGCTTTCGACAGAGTTGAGTGGGATTTTTTATTTTACACTCTTAAAAAATTTGGAGTGGGTGATTATTTTATATCTTGGATAAAGCTTTTGTATACTTCCCCTTTAGCCTGCGTACGCACAAATAATTACTACTCAAAATACTTCCCTCTTGGGAGAGGAACAAGGCAAGGATGCCCACTCTCCCCTCTTCTGTTCGCTCTGGCTATCGAACCTTTGGCCATTGCCCTTAGAGGCAGTTCAATGTTGGGCATCACTAGGGGGGGAGTTGACCATAAATTATCCTTGTATGCAGACGACCTTTTGCTGTTCATTGCTGACCCGGCCAGCTCTATCCCAGTGGTGCTTGCATTGCTAACAGAATTCGGCAAAATTTCAGGCTACAAATTAAATCTGACTAAAAGTGAAGCAATGCCTATTAATAATGCTGCCTCTGAATACCCTTTATCTTCCTTGCCATTTAAGGCCACTTTACACAGCTTCAAATACTTGGGTGTACAGGTGACAAAAAAATTTGAAGAGCTGTTCGACCAAAATTTTTCTCCATTGCTTAGTCGTCTCACACATGATTTTCGCCGCTGGTCTCTTCTCCCATTATCAATGGCAGGCAGAATCAGCTGCGTAAAGATGAATGTACTCCCTAAATTCTTATACCTTTTTCAGTGTATTCCAATTTTTATCCCAAAATCTTTTTTTGCTACATTAGATAGTTCTATCTCTCAATTTTTGTGGAATGGTAAGACCCCGAAGATTCGAAAGGACATTCTACAGAAACCTAAGGGCTTGGGTGGGATGGCCCTCCCTAATTTTTTGTCTTATTATTGGGCTGCGAACATACGATCCTTATTATATTGGAAAAATAAAAAAAATCTAGACGGTCCCCCAGCATGGTTAAATATTGAGAACGCCTCATGTAGATCTTCGGACTTAAAAGCTCTCCTCTGCTTTCCCATCACGCTATCTCCACTTAAATACACTGATAATATAATTGTGAAAAACAGTCTTAAAATTTGGATTCAGTTTTTACGTAACTTTGGCTTTCAATCTACCCCTTTAACCGCCCCAATACATCTAAACCCATTGTTTTCTCCATCTATATTGGATGGAGCATATGCCTCTTGGAAGAATCAAGGGATACTCTCAGTAGCAGATCTTTATATCGAAGGTGTTTTTGCCTCATTTGACCAACTGAATGCATTGTATAACATTCCGAGAAATCATTTTTTTAGATATTTACAAGTACGTGACTATGTTCGTAAACATTTCCCTGGTTTTCCCAATGTCCCTCAACTATCGAAGATCGACAATATTTTATGTCTCGAAGCAAGCAGTAAAGGCCTAATCTCTAAACTAATCAGTATTTTTGCAAATTTACAGTCTTTTCCAGGTGACAGTCTCCGCACCAGCTGGTCTGCGGACCTTAATATTGAAATAGATCAAGATACATGGGAGGCAGTTCTGGACAGGGTTCATTCTTCATCTATATGCGCACGTCACTGCCTCATTCAGTGTAAAGTGGTTCACAAAGTACACTGGTCGAAATGTAGGCTCGCACGGATCGACCAAACTATTGATCCAGAATGTGATAGGTGTCATTTGGGTTTAGGTACTTTAACCCATATGTTTTGGACATGCCCAGCTCTTTCCTCATTTTGGGGCTCAGTATTTCAGTCTCTTTCAGCCATTACTTCTATAGATATAACACCATCACCCATTATTGGCCTGTTTGGCGTGATGCCGGATAATTATGCATTACCCACTTACCTTTTAAACTTCGTGGCCTTTCTTACTTTGCTTGCTAGGCGTGTCATTTTATTATACTGGAAGAACCCTCAGCCACCCTCGCATGTACGGTGGCTGAAAGATGTTTTGTATTTTGTAAAACTAGAGAAGATTAGATATTCCCTTCAAAGACCTAACAGAACATTTGCCAATATTTGGGATGCCCTTTCTTTATATGTTAAAACTCTCCAGCTGGATCTAGACTGATCACCTCAACTTTTGATCACAATAGTACATCAGTTTGTAATCTTTCATCACTCGAAATGTAACATTTGAGATTACTGTATAAATGTAGACATCTGCCTCGCATTAATTGTTTATTTCATTTTATTATTATCTTCTTTTTTATTTTAATTTATTTATTCACTTTTTTATCGATATGTTATTTGTATTTATATTTATACATTTTTTTCTATTATTATTTATGTAAGGGTTGTTTGATATGTTTGTAAAATGGAAAAATGTTAAATAAATCATAAAAAAAAAAAAAAAAAAAGACGCGATCTGAGAGAATCGCCGATGAGTCGCCGATGCCTGCGAGATATTTGGCGTGCTGAATATCTGGAGCTGTCGGTGATTCAAATCACGCCGTGTGAAGTGAGTTTTGACTGAAAATAACATCAGCGATCGCCTACAGCCAATGAGAGAGCGGCATTCACTTGTGTGTGCGTGTGTGTATACCTGCTGCAGGCCAGCGGGAGGCTGGGGGAGAAGGTAAAAGCGCTCTTTTTCGGTTTATTTGGACCCACGAAATGGAGGAAAAACTAGTGGAGGTTTGACAGAACTCAGGAGCAACCGTGTCTGTTTGACGTTTAAGTGTGTTAAGAAAGCTATAAAGCTAAGTACACTTCATTAAGATTATTTCAGTAAGATCTTTTTTAAAGTGTACTTAAGTGTGTTAAGAAAGCTATGAAGCTAAGTACACTTCATTAAGATTATTTCAGTAAGATCTTTTTTAAAGTGTACTTAAGTGTGTTAAGAAAGCTATAAAGCTAAGTACACTTCATTAAGATTATTTCAGTAAGATCTTTTTTAAAGTGTACTTAAGTGTGTTAAGAAAGCTATGAAGCTAAGTACACTTCATTAAGATTATTTCAGTAAGATCTTTTGAAAAGTGTACTTAAGTGTGTTAAGAAAGCTGTGAAGCTAAGTACACTTCATTAAGATTATTTCAGTAAGATCTTTTTAAAAGTGTACTTAAGTGTGTTAAGAAAGCTATGAAGCTAAGTACACTTCATTAAGATTATTTCAGTAAGATCTTTTGAAAAGTGTACTTAAGTGTGTTAAGAAAGCTGTGAAGCTAAGTACACTTCATTGAGATTATTTCAGTAAGATCTTTTTAAAAGTGTACTTAAGTGTGTTAAGAAAGCTATGAAGCTAAGTACACTTCACTAAGATTATTTCAGTAAGATCTTTTTTAAAGTGTACTTAAGTGTGTTAAGAAAGCTGTGAAGCTAAGTACACTTCATTGAGATTATTTCAGTAAGATCTTTTTAAAAGTGTACTTAAGTGTGTTAAGAAAGCTGTGAAGCTAAGTACACTTCATTGAGATTATTTCAGTAAGATCTTTTTAAAAGTGTACTTAAGTGTGTTAAGAAAGCTATGAAGCTAAGTACACTTCACTAAGATTATTTCAGTAAGATCTTTTTTAAAGTGTACTTAAGTGTGTTAAGAAAGCTGTGAAGCTAAGTACACTTCATTGAGATTATTTCAGTAAGATCTTTTTAAAAGTGTACTTAAGTGTGTTAAGAAAGCTGTGAAGCTAAGATTATTTCAGTAAGATCTTTTTTAAAGTGTACTTAAGTGTGTTAAGAAAGCTATGAAGCTAAGTACACTTCATTAAGATTATTTCAGTAAGATCTTTTTTAAAGTGTACTTAAGTGTGTTAAGTCTGTGACGAAAGTGACACTAACAGTAAATTACCCTTTAATTCATTAATATTGTAAATTCATGTCTTTGTGTATGTGTCTGTGTCTATGAGTGTGTGTGTGTCTATGTGTGTCAAAGCCTATCTGTGTGTGTCTCTGTGAACGTGTGTCTATATGTATGTGTGTGTGTGGGTGAATGTGTGTGCTGCCAGGAACTCCTCAGGCTAATGACCGCTAACAAGAGCAGCTCCTGAGGCCTTTTAATGAGTGTGAGCGAAACGGCAGGACTGTCTGGCCTTCAGTTCATCAAGCTGACGCTCGCTGGGTCGAATGCCTCTGGGTTGTCTGCACTTATCAAACGGCCTGCTAGAAATCAAAGACAGTGTTTGTGTGTGTGTGCGTGGATGTCCATCCGGGCCAACTTATGTGCGCTTGTGATCTGTCAAAGTCCATGGAGCATGAATACACTAATTATTAAAAACTACCTGCACGATAAAGACAATCCAAAATGAATAATTTACTACAGAGCTCTGTGTGATCTATAAAAGTGCAGACGCAAGTGTCATGTGAAAAAAACATATCCTTTTTTGTTCTTGATTAACAGCAACAAAAAAAAATAATATTAAAAAATAATAATAATAAATAATCAAAAAAGAATTATAAATCAGAAGCTATTGTCCAGTTGCCCCAATTGAAAATAGTCAACTTTAAAATATTTTTTATAAGTGTACTTATTAATAAAGAACATATTTAAAAGCATAAAATCAATAAATGCATCTTTTTCTACATAAAAACGCATTTGGTCTATAATTATGAGAAGATATAGTTTATATTAAATGCAATAATGCAAACTTAAGTCGCCTTTTGGACACACTTAAGTAAGACTTACATGCATCTGTGTGTATAATTTCATACTAACATCTATTATCATTGAAAATTTATTAAATTGTATTAAATTTTCTTAATTTTCTTATTTTCTTTTTAGGTTAGTCCCTTTATTAAAAAAGGTGAATTATTTTTTATTTTTTAAGTACTTAAAATACTTAAAATTACAGTGGCATACAGTTTAAGTGTATGAGAAAATGTGATGTTAATGGACACGTTTCAGACAATTTATAATAATTTAAATTTAAAATTATTTACTTTAAATTAAGTTCGATGAGGAATTTTTGGCTCATTTAAGTACTTCTGCATTTTTTTAAATTTCATAATTGCTTCTGTAGCCTTTGACATAACCTGCATGCTATTTACAATTACATGCAAATGTATTATATAAAGCTCATATTGAATGCAATTGGTGTAGCTTAGTGTTTTGACCCACTTAAGTAGGACTAAGATATTTTTATAATAATTTCTGTAGTCTTTGAAATTAGCTGGATATTATATACAACTAAGTTAAAATGTATTATATGTTAAACTTACAGTATTTTAAATGCAATTGGTGAAACTTAAGCATGTTTTTGGCCCTTTTAAGTAGGACTGATAAATTCTGTAGTCTTTCAAATTCATGTTGTTTACAATTAAATGAAAATCTATACTTAAAATAATCAGCAACTTAAGAGTGTTTTTGACCCTCTTAAGTTCTTCTGTACTTCTAGGTTACTTCAAAATGACTTCTGTAATCTTTAAAATTAAAAAAATGCATATTAAAGTGAAAATATACTTTAAACTTATATTAATTAAAATTAGTGGAACTTAAGTGATTTTGACCCACTTAAGTGGCATTTTCTGTAATTTCATAATCATGTCTATAGTCTTTAAAACCAGTTGCATGTTATTTAAAAAATAAATTAAAATGTATTATACTTTAAACATTTAAATGCAATCACTGGAACTTAAAAGTGATTTTAACCTAATTAAGTCAGACTTCTGTACTTTTTTACTTCTGTAATTTCATAATTACTCATGTAGTTATTTTTTTAATTAGCTGCATGTTAAAATTTAAATATATTATACTTAAAACATACATTAATTTTAAAAAGTGAATCTTTAAGTATTTTTTGGCCTTCTTAAGTAGGACTTTTAATGAATTAAAGGGACAATTTAATGAAAATGTATACCTAGAACATATTAAATATAATCAGGAACTTAAAAGTAAGTAGGACTGAAAAATTCTGTAGTCTTTCAAATTAGCTGCATGTTGTTCACAATTAAATTAAAATGTATACTTAAAACATAGTAAATATAATCAGAAACTTAAGAGTGATTTTGACCCACTTAAGTACTTCTGCACTTCTTGGTCATTTCAAAATTACTTCTGTAGTCTTTCAAATTAAAAACATGCCTGTTAAAATAATAATAATAATAATAATTATATATATATATATATATATATATATATATATATATATATATATATATATATATATATATATATATATATATATATATGTCGACTTATTTGTGTAGACTTGTGTGTTTTCATAATCATGTCTATAGTCTTTAAAACCAGCTTATTTTGTTATTTACAATTCAATTAAAATGTATAATACTTTAAATATTTAAATGCAATCACTGGAACTTAAGAGGGATTTTAATAACTTAAGTGATTTTGACTCACTTAAGTAGGACGTCTGTACCTTTTTATAATTCCTAAATTACTTCTGTAGTTTTTGAAATTAGCTGTTAAAATTAAAATATACTTTAAATGTATATTTATTTCAATAAGTGAAACTTAAGTGTTTCTGACCCACTTAAGTAGACTTCTGTATTTTTATAGTATTATTTTAGCCATTCATTGATTCATTTAACATGTTTGTAATAATCACCTCTTTAAAATTAGATTGTTTTAACCTACTTAAGTAGTTCTTAACAAAGCACATTCGTTACAAACACATCCTGAATATTTAAAGTCAATAATTAACACAAATTAACACTAATTAATATTGTATCAATATTAAAGCTAACACAAGTGTCATTTAGTTTCCATTCAGGGTTGAGTAACACACACACACACACACACACACACACAAACACACAAATAAAACAGTAATTATGCAAATGAAGTTGCATTGCGGGAAGTGTACGCAGATTTTTGTTGTGGTTCCCATGCGCACTGAGAGGTGAGCGAGTTAAATGCTTTCCTTTGTGCCGAAAACGCTTGTGAATGACACGGAGCGGCAGTAATGAAGGACTCCGCTCATGAAACAATGATATGCTTCTCTGTGCCTCTCCAGCTTTGTGTGAGGAAAGCTCTTTGAGTCACAGCCACATGCTTTGTGTCCCGAAATAGTATTTTAATGAATTGTGTAAGCATCGAGGAACACGCTGGGATCTGTGCCGGACAAAACCTGCTGGAAGAAAAGCGGCTCCGCTCCATATTTGAAGGAGGTCAGAGAGACTGTGTGCCAAGGAATGAGACGCAAACTGTTCAACGAGACAACATGCATTTGTTTAGCAGATGAGTGCACTAAGTAGTGTATTTCTTAAAACCATATTTGGAAAAAAAAAAAGTGTATTTGCAGATAATAAGACAACATGCATTCATTTAACTGATGAGTGAACTTCATTTTAGTGAACGTGTGCACTTGTAGTGTACTTTCTAAAAGCATATCTAAAAAAAACAGTACATACAGATAATAATATATTAATGCAATAAAAGGGCACTTAAGTATGCTGTGTGCCAAGACAGACAGCGTGCATTTATTTAGCAGACGAGTGCACTTAGTAGTGTACTTCTTAAAAGCCTATTTAAAAATATATAAACTGTACTTGCAGATAAAAAGTCAACAAGCACTCAATTAGCAGACGAGTGCACTTTGTAGTGTACTTCTTGGGCATATCTGAAAAAAAATCTACTTGCAGATAATGATATATTAATGCGGTAAAAGGGCACTTAAGTGTACTCTATGCCAAAAACTGAGCAGGAATGAGACACAACTCTTCAACAAGACAACATGCATTCATTTAGCAGACAAGTGCACTTAGTAGTGTACTTCTTAAAAGTATACTTGGAAAAAATACTGTACTTGCAGATAATAATCTATATAATAATGCAGTAAAAGGGCACTTAAGTGTATTCTATGCCAAGAAATGAGCAGGAATGAGACACAACTGTTCAACAAGACAACATGCATTCAATTAGCAGATGAGTGCACTTAGTAGTGTATTTCTTAAAAGCATAATTTAAAAATATAAACTGCACTTGCAAATAAAAAGACAACATGCATTCATTTAGCTGATGCCATATTATACGTTTCAGGTGGCAAACCCACTAGAGGGCGCTGTCTACATTTTTGCTAATATGAATGACATTACTTAGGGTGTGTTTTTTGTATGTTTCAGATGGAAAATCCACTATAGAGTGCTGCTACATTTAGTGAAGCTGAAATATGTTAATTAGGGTGTGTTTTGTTGCACATTACAGATGAAAAATCCACTAGAGGGCGCTGTCTATAATTTTTGCGAATCTAAAATATGTACCTTCGGGTGAGTTTTTTTGTACGCTTCACAAATCCACTAGAGGGCGCAGTCTACATTTTGCGAATCTGAAATGCATTCCTTAGGGTGTGTTTTGTTGTACGTTTCAGATGACAAATCCACTAGAGGGCGCTGATACATTTTGCAAATTTGAAATACGTTTCTTAGGGAGTGTTTTACTGTATGTTTCAGATAACAAATCCACTAGAGGGCACTGTCTACATTTTACAAACCTGAAATACGTTCCTTAGGGTGAGTTCAGTTGTACGTTTTAGATGTCAAATTCACTAGAGGGCACTGTCAACATTTTTTTCAACATTTTTTAAATCTAAATACGGGACTTAGGGAGTGTTTTACTTTTTGTATTAGATGACAAACCCACTAGAGTGCGCTGTCTACATTTTGCGAATCTGAAATACGTTCCTTAGGGTGTGTTTTGTTGTACGTTTTAAATGACAAATCCACCAGATGGCGCTGTCTACATTTTGTAAATATGAAATACATTCCTTAGGGTGTGTCTTGTTGTACGTTTTAAATGACAAATCCAGTAGAGGGCGCTGTCAACATTTTGCAAATCTGAAATACGTTACTTAATAAGTGTTTTATTTTATGTTTCAGAGGATAAATCCACTAGAGGGCGCTGTCTACATATTGCGAATCTGAAATACATTCCTTAGGGTGTGTTTTGTTGTACGTTTCAGATGACAAATCCACTAGAGGGCGTTGCGTTTATTTGTGCGACTCTAAAATACACTGCTTATGGTGTGTTTTGTTGTATGCTTCAGATACACATCCTTCCTGTACACGTCCACTAGAGATCATTGCCTGTCGTACAGATCAGCTAGTGA
>NC_133193.1:52447500-52472500 GCF_049306965.1 Danio rerio | reverse complement strand
CAATAAAGTTCTCAGAGTCAGCCTGCAGTCTCGGTTGTAAACCAGATTCAAACTATATCTGGAGTCTGCATCATGTTCAGTTTGACTGCATTTAATAGAGGATTTAA
Organism: Danio rerio; assembly: GCF_049306965.1. NCBI lineage: Eukaryota > Metazoa > Chordata > Actinopteri > Cypriniformes > Danionidae > Danio > Danio rerio. The sequence goes on along the minus strand of NC_133193.1, from coordinate 52,472,393 downwards.
TCTGGATTTAAACTCCTCACACTCGCTCCGGAAGTCACCAGGACAAAAGAGCTAGTGGGTTATGTGTGTGTGTATGTTTTTGTGCATGTGTGTCTGAGAATGCATGTGTGTGTACATATTGGAGTGCATGTGTGTGTGAGTGCACTGGCATGTGTGTGCGTATGTGTGTGTGTGTGTGCACAGCGTGAGAATGCGGTGACCCTGCTTTGTGCTGTTGATGAGCAGAGGAGGGGGACGGAGAGCACAGGCGAACGCCACACGGCTCTGAGCTGAGACACACAGAGAGTGACCTAGAGCTGCACTCACAACTTAAACTGTTATGAAACTCAGTGTTATTGTCAGAATGACCGACAGACTTTTATTGTAGTTTTTTTTTACATTTATTTGTGTAATTGTGCTTGCATAACATGCCAGTGCTCCGTTCAGACTTTAAAATCTATTAATTGCCTTTAGGAAATGATGAAATACTTTAAGTTTGAAGATTTTATTTTATTTTTTCCTTCAAGTCGTGGAATATCAGGAATGTTTTTGTCTCTTTTAATTTTGGTTTGGACACATTTTGCAATGGCAACACGGTGGCTCAATGGTTAACACTGTGGCCTTACAGCAAGAAGGTCGCTGGTTCGAGCCCCTAGCTCAGGTTTTGTGTGGAGTTTGCATGTTCTCCCCGTGTTGGCGTGGGTTTCCTTCGGGTGCTCCGGTTTCCCCCACAGTGCAAACACATGCGCAATAGGGGAACTGATTAACTGAATTGGCCGCACTGTATGAGTGTGTATAGGGTGTTTCCAGTAGGGCATCTGCTGTGTAAAACATTTGCTAGAAATGTTGATGGTTCATTGCGCTGTGGCGACCACTGATGAAAAGAAAATGTATGAATGAATAATTACATGCAACCAACCCTAAACCTCACCTGGATTCTACAACTAACCAAATAGTAAATACATGTACTGAATTAATTACTCTATATTTATAATAATAGTGTTTTAACCTTTAAATGAAGTTATCAATAATATTCTATTTGTTGTCCGTATTGCATCCAGTGCATTAAATAACATTTCCAAACAGAAACAATTATTAGATTTTAATAATGCATTAGCAAATGTTTATTAAATTCATCATTACTTCATGTTAACAAATGCAACTATTGTTAAAAAATGATCCTTATTACCAAATATTTTACATAACCTGCCTGTGTACTCCACTTTTAACAACTTCAGTCTACCCTCAAACAAAGGAGCTTCTCATTTGGCTGTGCAATTTAGCTTTGCTCTTCATATCAAGCGGAAATGCCAATTAATCAAGCTCATTAAAGCACACTGACCTGTTTTGCAATACACTGATGCCAGATTCCATTTTGGATAAAACTGACTTTAATTTTGGTGGCATTTCACTTGGAATGTTTTCCCTATGAAAGGAATGCAATGCAATTTTGTACAAATGTCAACACATGGTCATTTTTGGCTGTATAATGCAATAATGTGGCATTGTGTGCTATCTTTCTTGGCAACTAAAAACAGTATACACAAACATTTTTAAAAAGTTGAGAAACGATCAAATGATCGGAATTATGCTGCGCAGCTTGGAGGCTCAGATATCCAAGATGTTAAGTCAGAACTGCATAATGTAGACTTCACAATTGCAATATGTGAGTTTGGAATTGCACAATGTAAACTAGGAATTGCAAAATGTAGACTCTGAAATGAGAGATGTAGACTCGGAACTGCAAGATGTAGATGGGATTGCAGGATGTAGAGTCAGAATTGCAAGATGTCAACTTGGAGTCGCAAGATGCATTTTAAAAATTCAAGATGTAGACCCAGAACTGCAAAATAAAGACTTGGATATGCGAGATGTAGTCTCTGAATTGTGAAATGTAGACTTGGGTATTGGCGATGCCGTGGCGCAGTAGGTAGTGCTGTTGCCCCACAGCAAGAAGGTCGCTGGTTCAAGCCTCGGCTGGGTCAGTTGGCATTTCTGTGTGGAGTTGGCATGCTCTCCCTACGTTCGTGTGGGTTTCCTCCGGGTGCTCTGGTTTCCCCCACAGTCCAAAGACGTATGGTGAATTAGGTAAGCTAAATTGTCTGCAGTGTATGAGTGTGAATGAGCGTGTGTGGATGTTTCCCAGAGATGGGTTGCAATTGAAAGGGCATCCGCTGCGTAAAACATGTGCTGGATTAGTTGGCGGTTCATTCCGCTGTGGAGACCCAGGATTAATAAAGGGACTCAGCTGAAAAGAAAATTATTGAATGAATTAATGAATTAATTAATGAGACTCGGGTGTGCAAGATGAAGATTCGGATATGCAAGATGTAGACCTGGAATAGCAAGATGTAGATATGATTTGCAAAATGTAGACTCCGAATTGCAAAAACGTAAACTCTGAATTGTAAAACGTAGACTCGGAGTTGCAAAATGTCAGCTTAAAATTGCAAGATGTAGACTCGGAAATGCAAGACAAAGTCTCGGAATTGCAAAACATAGACTCGGAATTGCAAGAATTAGACCTGGAATTGCAAAATGTTGATTCAGAATTGCAAAACGTAGAATCAAAATTGCTACATTTAGGCTCGGAATTGCAAAATGTAGACTCGGACCTGCAAAACAGACTCAGAATTGCAAAACGTAGATTTGGAATTGCAAAACGTAGACTAGTACTTGCAAAATGTACACTTGGAATTGCAAAATGTAGACTTGCAAATGCAAAACAGACTCGGAATTGCAAAATGTCAACTTAAAATTGCAAAATGTAGAATTGGAATTGCAAAACAAAGACTCTGAATTACAAGATGTCCACTCAAATTTACAAAACTCGTAATTGCAAAATCGTAGACTTGCAAAATGTTAACTTAAAATTGCAAAATGCAGACTCTGAAAAGCAAAACATAGACTCAGAGTTGCAAAATGTCAACTCAAATTTGCAAATCGTAGACTCGAAATTGCAAAATTTTGACTAGGAATTGCAAAATATAAACTCAAATGTATAAAATATAAACTTGCAAAATGTAAATTTAGAATAGGAAAGTGTAGATTCCCCAGTTTCTTTAGTGCACACACTGAAACACTAATTCAATTTCAGAAATGATCCAAACTCTATATAACCCATCCGGTCAACACACTCATAATAACTCAGAGCTGGTCCTCTGGTGTCGTTGTGTAATTTACCTTTGCTCTTATTATGAAACTGGAATGCCAATTAATGAAGCTCATTAAAACAATTTGACCTGTTTTCCCATTTTGATCCCCCGTCTCTCTCTCCTCCGCCCCGAATGCTGCAGATTAACCCAGATGTACCACAGTTGGATTTGCGGGGCATTATTTCAGCATGTGTAATCGGGGGTGAGCCGTGGGAAAGCAGGTGAACTGATGTGAAGGGGCGAAAGCCAGAAACAGGATCAATATTAATGACAAGCTCCTTTTCTCTCCCTAATTAGCCTTGAAGATGCATCACGTTCTCTGTTCAGAAAAAAAAAGTCACATCTCAACACAGGCAGCTGAAATTCATTAGCCGGGAATTAGAAAGACACAAGGGAGGACAATCTAGAGAATTGAATAAATACTGGTTGGGGAGCTGTGTTGCTTTCAGAGCTTTGTTCGGCAGTTAATGCGGATGTAGTGGGCTGTTATCAGCTTGATGAATTACTACCATGGTAAAAAAACAGCTTCAGAGTTCTGCTTCTAGATTTTGACCGGATAAGCTGCGACCACAAGCATGCATTAGCTGTGAATTTGCTTAGTTTAAATGCTTGAAGCTTAGATTTTAATACACTGTAAAGGAATAAATAAAAATAATAATAATAAATGCTTGATTCCACACAATTCCTTCATGTTGTCCCAACACAAATCGATAAAGTTAACTAAAAAGTTAAACATAGACTCAGATTTGTTAAACGTACAACTGAATTTGCTAAACTAAAACTCAGATTTGTTAAACATACAATTGAAATTGCAAAACTAAAACTCGGATTTGTTAAACGTACAATTAAAATTGCTAAACTAAAACTCGGATTTGCTAAACGTACAATTGAAATTGCAAAACTAAAACTTGGATTTGTTAAACGTACAATTGAAATTGCTAGACTAAAACTCGGATTTGTTAAACGTACAATTGAAATTGCAAAACTAAAACTCAGATTTGTTAAACGTACAATTGAAATTGCAAAACTAAAACTCGGATTTGTTAAACGTACTATTGAAATTGCAAAACTAAAACTCGGATTTGTTAAACGTACAATTGAAATTGCAAAACTAAAACTCGGATTTGTTAAACGTACAATTGAAACTGCAAAACTAAAACTCGGATTTGTTAAACGTACAATTGAAACTGCAAAACTAAAACTCGGATTTGTTAAACGTACAATTGAAACTGCAAAACTAAAACTCGGATTTGTTAAACGTACTATTGAAATTGCAAAACTAAAACTCGGATTTGTTAAACGTACAATTGAAATTGCAAAACTAAAACTCAGATTCGCTAAATGTACAATTGAAATTGCAAAACTAAAACTCGGATTTGTTAAACGTACAATTGAAACTGCAAAACTAAAACTCGGATTTGTTAAACGTACTATTGAAATTGCAAAACTAAAACTCGGATTTGTTAAACGTACAATTGAAACTGCAAAACTAAAACTCGGATTTGTTAAACGTACAATTGAAACTGCAAAACTAAAACTCGGATTCGCTAAATGTACAATTGAAATTGCAAAACTAAAATTCGGATTTGTTAAACGTACTATTGAAATTGCAAAACTAAAACACGGATTTGTTAAACGTACAATTGAAATTGCAAAACTAAAACTCAGATTAGTTAAACGTACAATTGAAATAGCTAGAAATATTGCTAGACTAAAACTCGGGATTTGCTGAATGTGCAATCTAAATTGCAAAACTAAACTCGGGATTTGTTAAACGTACAATCGAAATCGCAAAACTAAACTCGGGATTTGTTAAACGTACAATCGAAATTGCAAAACTAAACTCGGGATTTGCTAAACGTATAATCGAAATTGCAAAACTAAACTCGGGATTTGCTAAACGTATAATCGAAATTGCAAAACTAAACTCGGGATTTGCTAAACGTACAATCGAAATTGCAAAACTAAACTCGGGATTTGCTAAACGTATAATCGAAATTGCAAAACTAAACTCGGGATTTGTTAAACGTACAATCGAAATTGCAAAACTAAACTCGGGATTTGCTAAACGTATAATCGAAATTGCAAAACTAAAAATTAGATTTGCTAAACATACAATTGAAAATAGAAAACTAAAACTCGGATTTGCTAAACGTACAATCCAAATTGCAAAACTAAACTCGGGATTTGCTAAATGTATAAATGAAATTGCAAAACTAAAACTCGGATTTGCAAAACATACAATTAAAATTGCAAAACTAAAACTAGCAAAACATAAATTTGGAATTGCAAAATGAAAATTTGGAATTGTAAAACATAGACGCGGAACTGCAAATCATAGACTTAGCTTAGCTTGTTTTTACAAATTTAAGTGGATTGAACATAAAACTATCAAGTTCTTTTATATGTTATGTTAAGAGGTCATAGCGGCCACTTTATTAGGTACACATTACTAGTACTGGGTTGGACCCTCTTTTGCCTTTAGAACGGCCTTAATACTTCATGGCATATCAACAACAAGCTACTGGAAATATTCCTCAGAGATTTTGCTCCATATTGACATGATAGCATCACGCAGTTGCTGCAGATTACACACCCTTTATAAAGCACAAGGTCAATATGACCATTACGGTCATTCAAGCAAGAAATACACAGAAGTCTCCTGTGTTTTTTCCTTTTAATAAAAATACCAATTTAACAATTAAATGCATCATAACAGTCTTCACAGTTCATTGTGAGATACAAACTAAAAACTGCAGAGAATAAGCCAGAACTATAAAATAAGACCTTACAAATATAGTATAGTCCCAGTTTCCCATGCAATCCTACATAAACCCTGATGATGATGATGGAGGCTGTAGCGGGGCAGCTGTCAGGGGTCATGATCTCCTCCTCTGCAGGGTTTCCAGGGGCCGCAGGTTTTGTGCCGCCGACTCAGTGTGTGTCACTGGAGCATGAACACACACACACACAGACACAAGAAGCACCAGAGCTGTGTGTTTTTGCACACGTCGCTGCCTTTGTTGAGGCCTGCAGATGTTCAGCAGAAATGCCATCCACATATTAATGAGCTCTTCAGACTGAAACTGATCCAAACAAGCTGCAGTCCATAACAAGCAGACCGTCAGCCTGATAACACTGATCTGAGAATTCAACTGGGCTTGTAGTTTCTTTATTTTGTGATTGACAAGTGTTTTCTGTTTGTTTACGGTTGTGATTTGCATTATGGGATGTTTATCTCTGCTCTGTTTATTTTCAATGTTGAAAATTCAACTCTGCAGTTTAGCAAAGTGACTTTTGGTGTCATTTTAGTAGTTTGAAATAATATAATAAATAAAATATAAACTAAATGAGTCTGTAACATAACAGAAAATGCACTTTGCGTAATAAACAACACAAACACAGATAATATATTACTTTAAGCTACTAAAAATGTTTATTAAAGTCACCTTTTCATACTTATTAAGGTTAAAAGTTGTTGGAAGGAAGATTAAGGTCTCATAACGGAATAAATATATGAGGAAAAATAAAATTATGAATCACAAAATATGGAAAAAACGATAATTAATGGATATTTTTCAATTGCACTGTGAAAAACGAACAAATATTGCATTACAACAAAAATATTTCTCTACCACCCTTAGTATGCATGCAGCAATAACAAAAAACAACAACAATATAGATTTTAGAACTAAAATGACAAAAAAAAATCAGAAATAAAAACATTCAATAAAGATTATTTTCTTTTTAAACCTTTTTTACTGATATTTTGTTTTGGACCCCGTAGTGCCCTCTTGTGGTTGCCTGAACTCCCAGTATGAAAACCAGTAAGTACTAAAACATTACTCATCACTATACACAATATCTGCAAAACATTTGATCCAATCAAACATGTTTTCTTTCTTCATCGCACACGCCTTTGAATACTCAAAATTTTGGCTCAATCATGAGGTGAAATATAATAAAATTGATGGCAGATCCAGCAATAAACACTCTGACTTCAGCATCAGTCTATAAGCAGCCTTTAGAGGTTCAGTGCAGAAAAAGGCCTCCAGTTGGGCAATTAAAGGATATTTCAGACCAAATTTAAAACATCTGAACATCTAAACAACATCAGAATACATAAACAACATCTGAACACTTGGAAACACCTAAACAACACTTAATTAACTTTAATTAACTGAACAACATTTGAATAACATCTGGATAATATCTGAACACTTGGACAACAACTGAACACCTGAACAACACCTAAACAACATCTGAACAATATCTGAACAATATCTGAACAACATCTGAACAACATCAGAACACCTGACAACAACTGAACACCTGAACAAAACCTGGACACCTGAACAACATCTAAACACCTGAACAACACCTCAACACCAAAACTACACCTGAACGCAACACCTAAACAACATATAAAATCCTAAACAACTCCTGAACAACATCTCAACACCTAAACAACATCTGAACATATGAACAACATCTAAACACCTGAACAACACCTCAACACCAAAACTACACCTGAACGCAACACCTAAACAACACATAAAATCCCAAACAACTCCTGAACAACATCTCAACACCTAAACAACATCTGAACATATGAACAACATCTAAACACCTGAACAACATCTAAACAACACCTAAACATCACCTGAACACCCAAACATCATCTGAACACCTGAATAAGATCTGAACACCTGAGCAACTTCTGAACACCTGAACAACTTTTAAACACCCAAACAACATCTGAACACCTTAATAATATTTGAACAGCTGACCAACATCTGAACAACTTCTGAACACCTGAACAACATCTGAACACCTAAACACCTCAACAACACCTAAACACCTGAACAATATTGGAACACCTGAACAACAGCTAAACAACATTGGAACACTGGAACAACACTTACACAACATCCAAAATACATTTAAACACCTAACAACACATGAACAACATCTGAACACCTGAACAGCTCATGAACACCTGAACAACACCAAAATGAACAAAAATTGACATCTGAACACCTGAAAAACATCTACGAACCTAAACAACACCTGAACACCTAAACAACATCTAAACACATAAACAACACCCAAACAAGACCTGAACACCTGGACAACATCTGAACACCTGAACAACTTCTGAACACCTGAACAACACTTGATGAACATCTGAACACCATCTGAACAACATCTAATCACCATCTGAACAGCTGAACACCATCTGAACACCTGGACAACATCTAAGAAACACAAACGACACCCAAACAAGACCTGAACACCTGGACAACATCTGAACACCTGAACAACTTCTGAACACCTGAACAACATCTAAACACATAAACGACACCCAAACAAGACCTGAACACCTGAACAACATCTAAACACATAAACTACACCCAAACAAGACCTGAACACCTGGACAACATCTGAACAACTTCTGAACACCTGAACAACATCTAAACACATAAACGACACCCAAACAAGACCTGAACACCTGAACAACATCTAAACACATAAACGACACCCAAACAAGACCTGAACACCTGAACAACATCTAAACACATAAACTACACCCAAACAAGACCTGAACACCTGAACAACATCTAAACACATAAACTACACCCAAACAAGACCTGAACACCTGGACAACATCTGAACACCTGAACAACTTCTGAACACCTGAACAACATCTAAACACATAAACGACACCCAAACAAGACCTGAACACCTGAACAACATCTAAACACATAAACTACACCCAAACAAGACCTGAACACCTGGACAACATCTGAACAACTTCTGAACACCTGAACAACATCTAAACACATAAACGACACCCAAACAAGACCTGAACACCTGAACAACATCTAAACACATAAACGACACCCAAACAAGACCTGAACACCTGAACAACATCTAAACACATAAACTACACCCAAACAAGACCTGAACACCTGAACAACATCTAAACACATAAACTACACCCAAACAAGACCTGAACACCTGGACAACATCTGAACACCTGAACAACTTCTGAACACCTGAACAACATCTAAACACATAAACGACACCCAAACAAGACCTGAACACCTGAACAACATCTAAACACATAAACAGCACCCAAACAAGACCTGAACACCTGGACAACATCTGAACACAAACAATACTCAAACAAGACCTGAACACCTGGACAACATCTGAACACAAACAACACTCAAACAAGACCTGAACACCTGGACAACATCTGAACACCTGAACAACTTCAGAACACCTGAACAATATCTAAACACATAAACGACACCCAAACAAGACCTGAATACCTGGACAACATCTGAACACCTGAACAACTTCTGAACACCAGAACAACACTTGATGAACATCTGAACACCATCTGAACAGCTGGACAACAACTGAACACCCAAACACCTCAACAACACCTAAACACCTGGACAACATTGGAACGCTTAAACAACGCCTAAACAACACCTGAACATCATCTCAACACCTGAACAACATTTTAACAACATCTGAACCCCTCAACAACTTATAAACACCCAAACAACACCTTAACAACATCCGAACACCCGAACAACACATACACAACATCTGAACAACATCTAAACACATAAACAATGTCTAAATACTTGAACAACACCTGAAGAACATCTCAACACCTGAACCCATACTGCTGAACAAGCGTTCTCTGTCAGTCAGTGTCGCCCAGGTGTATTCTGGGATTGATCCATCAGAATGAGGGTTTCTGGAGCTGGAAAGGGCTCAATGTTCAGGGTCGAGGGAACTGATTAGCACAAACACAGGGCCGTTTTTTTTCTCAAGGCATCATTGTGTGCGTGTCTCCCATCGGGACCTGCCTAAATGCCGCTTTTCAGCATTCAGCGCTCCATGGCGGACGGGCAAACTTGTTTTGGGGGTGGTTGTTTTAAAAGATTTATGTGAAGCCTCCTTTTTTCCCAGGACACATGGTAATGTCCTGAAGGCCCTTGGGGCAATTAGGCAACAGATAATTAACTTCATTCAAATGAATGAGTGAATGGGAGCTTTCTTCTGCTGCTGCTGTCCTTTTCTTCATTCAGCATTCAGCATTGGGACATATTGAACGAAAAAATGTGTAGGAGCAATCTCCACTCAGAGCAGTTTTTGGACAATTTGAAGTAGAAAATCTGAAGTATTTATTGTCAAAATAAGACTTCTTAATTTACTTTGAATTGTTTACATTGATGTGGCATCTTGATGGATCCAGCGTCTTGTAAACACATGTTGAGTTTAAGTGTATGCTAACACCAGTGGTGTAAAGTAAATACTTATAAACACTCAAATGACTGTAATGTTTTCTCAGGAATTGTAATTAACTGTGTAGTTTTCAACCCAGGCTCCTTCTAAAAAGTCCCGTTGACGTTTCTGGAGACTGTGAAATAGGTAGTCGGAGGTACGTATGGCTGCATTTCATTTTTTAAGCGAACACTACGGGGTGGTATGATGCCGTTCCATTTGGCGCTCACCGGCTGACCGCTTACCTTCGTGTGGAGGGCTTTGCTGCCGCAACCAGTTTGTCCGGTCAGCTTGTCGTGTACGTCGGTGGACTTGAAACGCAGAGTAGGAGTTGACCGCGATGACTGGGTTCGAGTCCGGGGAAGAGCAGTTCCAGAAATCAGGTATGACAACAACAGAATCCAAAAGGTAAAACGAACAAGTGAACAACAGGGTGAGAATGTGGTAAAATCCGAAAATGTGGTAAAAAAAATCAGACGAGGCCTTTTCTTTTTTATGGACGGCTTTTCTAAACCGTTGGTTGGGTTTAGGGGAAGTGAGTGGGCAGGCGAGTCAATTGGTAAAATTGGTTGGGTTCAGGGAAGGAGGAGGGTGGGTCTGTCGATTGGCCGGTCGCCCAGTCAATCATTCAGTGATTCAGTCGGTCGACAGCGGCCACTGATTGGTTTACGCGAGAGCAGAGTGGGCACGAACGGTACTCACGAGAGACATTTGAGATGAAAACGGATTTCCCTTGAGTACATTTTTAGTGCAGTATCGATACTTTTACTCCACTACTTTCCTTCTACCTGCAGTCACTACTTTATTTTTTCTTATCTATGGGGATTAGAAAAATCAGTCCTGCCCTGCGCCAGTAGTGTAGTGGTTAGTGCGCCGACACATGCACTCTGGTGCTCGCGGTGACCCGGGTTCGATCCCGACTCGCGGTCCTATGTCGATCCTTCCCCTCTCTCTGCTCCCCATGCTTTCCTGTCAATTCTCTCTACTGTCCTATCAAAAATAAAGATGAAAACCCCGAAAAAATGATGCCCATCCAATCAAATCTCACATTGAAGGTAAATCACATCATAATGAACCACCTCAAGACATGTGCGCTTTATAATTGCAGCAAACTGTTCGGAAAACGGTTTAGTTCTAAAACTTGGATAGGCCACAAGACTTTTGTCAGATGGTGTATCTATATTTTTTATAAGCTAAAATAAGTTGCTCTTTTAGTTAACTATAGCCCCCCTGGTGTGCCAATCTTCGTTTTGTTATTCTTATTTTCTCCCAAGACAACAGAAAAAAAGAGGGGATTCTTGCACAATCCAACCATTGACGCTTAAAGGAGAAGTTTCATTTCACACTCCTTCAATTATGCAATAAGTCAAACACAGCAAAACAAAGCTCTAAATGCTCAGTTGCAACATATTCAAGGCCGTCTGAACACAGAAGTGAAAACACTAATGCAGAAGTTCAGCCATTCTCCAACAAATACTGAACCTCCTCAGCCAACATCCACACACTTTAAGAAAGTAAATAGATGATTTCTCCCAGCATTCTTCTAAATATCTTATTTCAAGAGTTCACACTTAGCTGATGATTGTTTATAAAGCGTGTTTGCCATGCTGTCCCAGGAGAGAGCCCTGAGCTCATAAGATCCTCGAGCCCGAGGCTTCCTCCCATTTGCAAGGCGAGTAGGGAGTTTGAGCTCAGGTATATCTGGATAACTATCCTGCTGTAGTAGCTAATGGACAGATAGTGATCGCTCTTAAGAGATAAATACTGACTAGGAGCATGTCTATGATGCTGATTTGGATTAGTGAGTTAACGAAAGTTGCATGTTTTTGGATGGTCGGAGGAAACCCGGGGGAAACCCACGTGACCATGAGGAGAACGTGTAAACTCCACACAGAAACGTCGGCTGGCTTGGTAAAGACTAAAACCAGTGAAGTTCTTGCTATGAGGCAACAGTGCTACCCACCGGACCACCGGACCACCGTGCCACCAGCCTAGGAAAGGAGGAGGAGTAGAGGTGGAAGGGGGGATTCTTCAAAACGAAGATGGCTGTTATAAGTAACTTAGGGTATTTATAGTGGCCTAGGAATCGTCTGATTGGTGATTCATAAATTATATAATGCGGGACCAGCTGCAAGCAATCATAAGCACGTGATCCTCTCGAAATTAGTTTATAAATAAACTTTACTAAGTGTTTGATAGACGAAAGAAACTCAACCGATTTGGAACAAACTGACCACAAATTAAAGGGATAGGTCACCCAAAATAAAGTCTGGAGTTTCTTTCTTCTGCTGAACACAAAAGAAGATACTTTGAGACATGCTGAAAACCTGTAACCATTGACTTTCATAGGATGTGTTTTTTTCCACTATGGAAGTCACATTTTTCAAAATACCTTCTTCATAAAGAAGTTGAAACCCTTATGTCTGAGTAAATCTTCATTTCTTAGAGTGGACTATGCCATTAATTATCATTAATTTTTGGGTGAAGTGTGCCTTTAAACGTCAGCTTGTGGCTAATGTGAAATTCACTAGCAGTTTCTGAGACGAAATTGTTTTTACTCCATTTTTTAAATTATTATTTCTTTCAGTCTCACAGCACTAAACACACGACACGCCGAACTCTCGTTTGGTGTTTCTGTTTGAAGTGCCAAGATCAACAAATGCGCTCAGAGTGTGAGTCTGTGCATGTAGGCCCGAGTCCAAACTCAACACAACTTCATTCAGCTTTAATATTATTGCTGCCTCCAGCTCATAAGTCAACTAGTGAGCTTTAAAGGAGGGACGGCATTTTGGTTTCTGAATATCTGAAAAGTGAGCACTGATTGCTGAGTGGTGTGAAAGGTTTCGTGAAGCATTGCAATGCGTTTAATACACGTTTACATAATTGGGTATTTAATGGTATCGCTATATTCCTCTCTCTCTCTTTCTTTATGTCATTTCCATTAATGATTATGTATATTTGCAGATGTTTGAGTGGGCTCTTGTAAATATGTGCATACAGTTGAGGCAGTGGTGGCTCAATGGTTAGCACAGTGGTCTCAAAGCAAAAAGTTCGCTGGTTTGAGTCCCGGCTGCAGTAAGTATTTCAGTGTGGAGTTTGCATGTTCTCCTTGTGTTGGCGTGGGTTTCCTTCCTTCCTCCAAACACATGCACTATTGATTAACTAAATTGGCCGTAGTGAGTATGAGTGTGAATGAGAGTGTATGGGTGTTTCCCGGTGATAGTTTGCAGCTGGAAGGGCATCTGCTGCACAAAACATATGCTGGATTATTTTTGTTATTATTATATTTTTTTGCATTGCTTTGATAAATATATCGATATTTGTATATAAATATTCCTTAACATTTATACATTTCTTTATTTTTAATTTTTAATGCATTATTGTTAATTAAAGTGTATTTTATTTTGATTTTAAGTACACTCAAATAATGTTGGATTCAACCCAAAATTAGGTGAAAGACTTACATAATTGTTAAAAATATATATTTTATATATATATATATATATATTACAAAAATTAGGGTTTGTCCACATTATACACATACATACAACACATATTAAATAATAATAATAATATACTGTTAATATAATAATCCTATATAATAATAATTAAATATAATAATGCATGATATAATTTACATTTAAAAATTACAAAATATAATATGGTTAATATTATACTGTATATTTAATAAAATAAATACATAAATATTAATTTAATTAATGTATTTAATTTATATTAAATATACAGTATATTACTATTATAAAATATAAAAGAATATATATTATAATATTTATTTTTCAAAATTGTTAAACAGTACAACTGTTTTAACAATAATAATAACTAACTATTATAATGTTAACACAGTGGCTCGGTGGTTAGCGCTGTGGCCCCACAGCAAATGTTTGCTGGTTCGAGACCCGACTTGGCCAGTTAATATTTCTGTGTGGAGTTTGCATGTTCTCCCCGAGTTGGCATGGCGTTTCCTTCCATCCTCCAAACACATGCGCTATAGGGGTATGGATTAACTAAATTGGCCGTAGTGTATGAGCGTAAATAAGAGTATATGGATGTTTCCCAGTGATGGTTTGCAGCTGGAAGGGCATCTGCTGCACAAAACATATGCTGGAATAATTGGCGGTTCATTCCACTGTGGTGACCCCTGATTAATAAAGGGACTAAGCCGAAAAGAAAACGAATTGATAAAAAAAATTGACCACAGTGTATGAGTGTGAATGAGTGTATGGGTCTTTCCCAGAACTGGATTGCAGCTGGAATAGTTGGCGGTTCATTCCACGGTGGTGACCCCAGATTGATAAAGAGACTAAACTGAAAAGAAAATTAATGATAAAAAATTTACCAGAGTGTAAGAGTGTGAATGAGTGTGTATGGGTGTTTCCCAGTATTGGATTGCAGCTGGAATAGTTGGCGGTTCATTCCACGGTGGTGACCTCAGACTGATAAAGAGACTACATTGAAAAGAAAATGAATGATAAAAAATTACCAGAGTGTATGAGTGTGTATGGGTGTTTCCCAGTACAAGATTGCAGCTGGAAGGGCATCCACTGTGTAAAACATATGCTGGAATAGTTGGCGGTTCATTCCGCTGTGATGACCTTTGATGAATAAAGAGTCTAAGTTGAAGGAAAATTCATTCATTCATTTTCTTGTCGGCTTAGTCCCTTTATTAATCCGGGGTCGCCACAGCGGAATGAACCACCAACTTATCCAGCAAATTTTTACGCAGCGGATGCCCTTCCAGCCGCAACCCATCTCTGGGAAACATCCACACACACATTCACACACACACTCATACACTACAGACAATTTAGCCTACCCAATTCACCTGTACCACATGTCTTTGGACTGTGGGGGAAACCAGAGCACCCGGAGGAAACCCACACGAAGGCAGGGAGAACATGCAAACTCCACACAGAAATGCCAACTGAGCCAAGGTTTGAATCAGCGACCCATCAACCTTCTTGCTGTAAGGCGACAGCCCTACCTACTGCGCCACTGCCTCGCCGTTGAAGGAAAATGAATAAATGAAAAGTAAAGAGAGCTAATGGCGCTGGGAAAGGTCTCGTCTGAGTTGTGTTTCCACACGTGTCGACTGTCAGCGGCTCGTTTTATGACGTCCCAGGAGATACGGCTAGTGGAGCAGAGAGTGTTTGTGTGCTGCTTTCAGACTCGCCAGCACTAGTCTAAACAAAATTAGGGTGAGCGCTCGGCTTCTACACCTGTGCACTGCAAAAATGCTGTCTTACTTAGGTGTGCCTCACTAGCAGAAAACCTCACTGCACCTCACTGGAAATAATATGCCAGAATCAAGAGAGTTTTACCCCTTAAACAAGCAAAATAATCGGCCAATGAGAAACACAATATGCACTTATGTCAAAGCAAGATTATTGTGCAGGACACTGAGCTGAGAGCAGTTATGAACATGATTTATCTCTGCTGTTTGCTCGCTTCTGTTTCTGTTATGAGCAGTTTTGCATGTGCTTATCTAACTATGTCACTGACTGACCATTAAAAACGGTAACCACACACACATGCGCGCACATACACACACGCGCACACACATATTCACACAGACACACTCAAAACACAGCCCCTTCCCCCAACATAACCACTCAGACACACACAAACACATGCACTCACTTGTGCACACACACTCACACAGACATACACAAACAGAAACATGCACACACAGTGCTTATCAAATACTCTAAGACATGCATACACACACACACACACACACACACACACACACACACACAGACATGCATATATATGCATTTAAACACACACACACACAAACAGACATGCATATGTATGCATATAAACAAACATACATACACACACACACACACACACACACTCACACAGACATGCATACACACAGACACACTTTCACACAGACATGCACACACACACAAACACAAACACACTCTTACACACACACACACACACATACAAACACACGTAGACATGCATATATATATGCATTTAAACACACACACACACACACACACACACACACAAAACACACACACACACACACATACACGTAGAACCAAACACACACACAAACAAACAAATACACATTAAACAAACACACACACACACACAAACACACACACAAACAAATACACATGGAAACAAACAAACAAACACACACACACACACAAACAAACAAACAAATACACATGGAAACAAACACACATACACACACAAACACACACAAATACACATGGAAACAAAAACACACACACATACACATACACATACACACACACACAAACACACACACACAAACAAACAAATACACATGGAAACAAACACACACACACACACACACACACACACAAACACTCACACACACAAACAAATACACATGGGAACAAACAAACACACACACACACAAACAAACAAACAAATACACATGGAAACACACACACACACACACACCTATGCATATCCAAACACACACACACACACACACACACACACACACACACACACACACACACACACACACACACATGCTTATACGTGATTATAAACACACAAACAAACAAATACGCATAGAAACAAAGACACACACCCACACACACGCATACAAACAAACACATACACACAAGCAAATACACATACAAACATAAAGACACGCACACCTTCACACAAACATGCACACATAAACAAACACACACACATAGACACACTTTCTCACAGACTTGCACACAAAAACACATGCATAAATGCACACACACACACACAGACACACACACACACACAAGCATATGCATATTTATACACACACACACAGACACATTGAGACACACACACACACACAGACACACACACTCCATCAGCAGGCATGAGTGATGTTTACAGTTGGTACGGTGCTGCATGGCAGACAGTGGCGGTTGGTTGGTTTATTGGTTGGCACAGTGTGTGTGTGTGTGTGTGTGTGTGTGTGTGTTTGTTTCTGTTGCTCTGTGTGTTGATAAGCGCAGGCCTGCAGGCTCAGTGTTCCTCACACACACTTCCACTCCACAACCACCGCGCAAGATGTTGCGGTTTACAGGAGCTCACAGAAACTAACGACACAAACCACCGTCAGTTAACACACACACACACACACACACACACCGCTGCTGGAGGTTATGTAAGATCACGTACAGTTACACACACACACACCAGCGTTTGTGCCATGATAATGACAATGACAGAAATGCACACACTGCTACAAACATACACACACATGCACACACTCCTACAAACACATACACAAAGACATTCATTCATTTATTCAATTTCTTGTCGGCTTAGTCCCTTTATTAATCTGAGGTCGCCACAGCGGAATGAACCGCCAACTTATCCAGCATATGTTTTGCACAGCAGATGCCTTTCCAGCTGCAACCCATCACTGGGAAACACCCATACACACTCATTCACTATGGACAGTTTAGCCTACCCAATTCCCCTATAGTGCATGTGTTTGGACTGTCGGGGAAACATTATTGCATTAGTCAGTCTTAACTTCCTCTCCTGCAGATTACTCCCTGAAAATACACCAGTCAGAGATCCTAAAACCCATTTGAAAGCACACTTCCATCACTGACTGCTTTCAAGAGTTCACACTTAGCTGATGATTGTTTATAAAGCGTGTTTGGCCTGTTGTCCTGGGAGAGAGCCCTGAGCTCATAAGATCCTCGAGCCCGAGGCTCCCTCCCGTTTGCAAGGCGAGAGGGGAGTTTGAGCTCAGGCAGATTTGGATAACTCCCCTGCTTTAGTAGCTAGTGAACAGATAGTGATCGCTCTTGAGAGATAACCATTTACTAGGAGCACATCTATGGTGCCTAGTCAATTAACTTAGGTTGCATGTGTTTTGACGGTAGGATGTAACCCGGGAACCCGGGGGAAACCCACGTGAGCACGGGGTGAACGTGTAAACTCCGCACAGAAACGTTGGCTGGCTTGGTAAAGACTAAAACCAGTGACGTTCTTGCTATGAGGCAACAGTGCTAACCACTGGGCCCCCGTGCCACCTATCTAGATAAGGAGGAGGAGTAGAGGTGGAAGGGGGGATTCTTCAAAATGAAGATGGCTGTGATATGGAACTCAGGGTATTTATAGTGGCTTAGGAATCGTCTGATTGGTGATTTATGAATTGAATAATGCGGGACCTCTCCAAAGCACGGGATCCTCCCCAGATTAGTTTATAAATAAACTTCACTTAATATGTTTGGTTCCAACTATGGATGACAAATGGCCGACGGTTTCCAACATTCTTCAAGGAAATTGTTGATTTTTGGCTGAATGGCACCTTTAAAGCAACATTTGCTCTCTCTTGAAGTTAGTGTGCAGCGCAGCACTCTGCTGTCCTCAGAATTGTTTCTTGTCAGATTATGCGTTATGACTCCTGGGAAATCCTGAGACAAACCCAAGGCAGGCTGTCGGATGCCAGGCTGAAGCACATACATCTTCAGAGCCTGATTGCCATTGACAGTTTTGATTGGCCATCAATCATGTCAAATTGTGACATCCTCACTGACGAATGCATTACAAACCCGAAGCTCATGTTGGAGATGCTTCAACTCAAATAAAAATTAAAAAATACGATATGAAATGCGTCATGTGCAGATAAAAATGGGGAACTTCTTGTTTTGTGAGCAAAATCGCAATAAACCTGATATTATAATCATAAAATAATGACTTTTATTACTATGTACTTACATTTAAATTAAGTAAATTAAGAATCAACTGTATTTTTAAATAATGCTTCAATTACAAAAAAAATGATATTAAACGTTTCACCAGTTGTTCACCAGCAATATCTGAATACATCTGATATAATAATCATGAAATAAAGACTTTCTTTAATTAAGTGGCCTTTATTTCTATGTACTTACATTATTTTGAGAGCAAAATCGGAATAAACCTGATATTATAATCATAAAATAATATTATTACTATGTACTTATATTTAAATTAAGTAAATTAAGAATAAACTGTATTTTTTAAATAATGCTTCAATTGCAAAAAAAAACATATATTAAACGTTTCACCAGTTGTTCACCAGCAATATCTGAATACATCTGATATAATAATCATGAAATAAAGACTTTCTTTAATTAAGTGGCCTTTATTACTATGTACTTACATTATTTTGAGAGCAAATCTCAATAAATCTGATATTATGATCATAATATAGAGGCAAATTAAGTCCTGCTTTATATTGTTATTATATGTACTTACAATTAAATGAGTCATTTGGTACGATGCACTAATGTACAGTATATGCATGCTTTTACAGTGTACTTGTAAATGAATACTCATCTGCATGTAATTAAATTGGCAATTAATTAACGTGAATGCATTTATAATAACATTGTTGACTTATTCTTTACACTTTAACCCATCCATACTGTATCCCAGTCTCACAATCACCAGCAATCTAATCCTTGCAGATGGCTGGTAAAAACACAGATCCCTACAGAACTACAAATCCACCGTTACATGGACTACAGATCCACTCATGCACCACACACTCACACCTGTTCCGGTTGTCCGCTGATTGCTAACACACAGCTAATTAATTAATTATTAAACATGCGCTGCAGAGGAATTGGATAAGCTAAATTGGCTGTAGTGTAGGGGTGTTTGCCAGTGATGGGTTGAGGCTGGAAGGGCATCCACATGTGCTGGATAAGTTGGCGGTTCATTCCGCTGTGGCGACCCCTGATTAATAAAGGGACTAAGCCGAAAGAAAACGAATGAACTAATATTTTATTTATCGTATTTGTACCATAATATATAACCTCAAATCAAACAATATAACACTTAAACTGTAAAATAATATTAATAAATTCACTTTTTTTTTTACTTTTCAGGGTTTAAAGTTGATGAAAGAAACATCAAGCTCCTGTAATGCAATTCAAAGCAAAACTGGGAAAAATAAATAAAAAATATATAAGATGAATCTGAAACAAATAGGAAAAACTGCTTATTTACAGATATTTTACAGTGTACAAAAATAAATAAATCTTTCATTCAGAGTCGCTTTCCAGCATCACCCTAAATAAAAAAAATAAAAATAAAAAAACACTGTGTTTTGATATTACAAAACTGAGCACCCAAGTGCTCGGCAATGAGCTCGGCACGGGGGAATGAAAAGAAAACAGATATTAGAGGATATATTTAAAGCCAAACATGAGGTCACCCGCAGTGAAATCTCCGAGCCGCTGCTGTTTGTTTTTACAGGCCGGACCGGCAGACGTAAGACCAGGTGAACATACATTACCCGCTTCTGTTAGCCTCGGGTGGCTGTTCAAGCTATGTAATATTTACCGCCGATGTTGATATTAGCCCAAGACCTCGCTGTAGGAGAACTGCAGCTGAGACGCACAGAAAACAGATGCTGTGTGTGTGTGAACTTCTGTGATTAAACACTATACTGCAGCTTCAAACCAACACGACCCAATGCATATAACCCACGGTGGAAAGTTCAAACGCGGCTTAAGCAATTATTTTTTTATAACTAGAATAACACCTTTTTATTTCTTCTTCTTCTGTTTTTTATTTAAATAAACCTGAAATGTATTCAGTAAAAATCCATTCATCCATTCATTCAGTCAGTAATTTTTTTTCATTTCTGTTTGTTTGTTCGCTCATTCATTTTTCTGTTCATTCATTCATTCATTCATTCAATCGTTCATTTAATTTATCCATCCATCATTCATCCAATCATTTCTATATTCATTCATTCCTCCATTCGTTAATTTTTGCTAATTTTGTAAATTCAATCATTTATTTCTCTGTTCATTCATTCATTTAATCAATCAATCTTTCAGTCATTCATTTGTAAATCTGTCCATTTATTCATTTCAACACTCATTCATTCATGTCTCCATTCATTTCTGCTTGTTTTCAGTTGTCCATTTCTGTTCATTTATTCTTTTACTCATTCATTTGTTAATTTATCCATCCATCCAGCTATCTATCCATTCAATCATTTCTATATTCATTCATTCATTCATTCATTCATTCATGGATCCATTCAGTCATGTTTGTTTGCTCATTCATTTATTTCTTTGTTCATTATTTCAATCGTTCATTTGTTAATTTATCCATACATACATTCATTCATTGATTTCTATATCCATTCATCCATTAATTCATTTCTCTATTTATTCATGTTTGTTTGTTCATTCATTTATTTCTCTGTTCAATCTTTCAATTGTCCACTTGTTAATTTATCCCTCCATACCTTCAATCATTTTTATATTCATTCATTCATTCATTCATTCATTCGTTTCCATTAATTTCTGTGTTTGTTCACTTGTTCATTTTACGGTTCATTCAATGATTAATTCTTTTAATCATTTATAAGGTCATTTATCCATCCATCATCCATCCAAACATTTCTACATTGGTTTATTCATTCCTCCATTCATTCATTTATGTTTGTTTGTTAATATGTTAATTTATTTTTCTGTTCATTCATTCATTTAATCTTTCAGTCATTCATTTGTTAATTTTTCCATTCATTCATTTCAACGTTCATTCATGTATCCATTCATTTCTGCTTGTGTTCATTTGTCCATTTCTTTGTTCATTTATTCTTTCAATCAATCATTTGTTTATCCATCCATCCATTCATTTCTATATTCATTCATTCATCAATTCATGTCTTCATTTATTCATGTTTGTTCATTCATTTATTTCTCTGTTCATTCTTTCAACTGTCCACTTGTTAATTTATCCCTCCATCTCTTCATTCATTAGTTTTTATATTCTTTCTTTCATTCATTCCTTTTTACATGTCTCAATTCATTTTTGTGTTTGTTCACTTGTTCATTTTTCTGTTTATTAATTCTTTTAATCATTCATATGTTCATTTATCCATCCATCATCATTCATTCATTCATTTGTTCGTTCGTTCGTTCATTCATTCTTTCAATAATTTATTCCATAATTTATCCATCCATCATCCATTTCTATAATGAATGAACTTTCTGTTTGTTTCATTCATTCATTTATCCTTGTTTATTTCTTCCTTCATTTTTTCAGTCCTTCCTTCATTAATTTATCCATCCATCCATCATCCATTCATTTCTATTATCTTTTATTTCTTAATTTCTCCATTCATTGATTTCTGTTTGTTTGTTCATTTATTCAGTCATTTGTCTGTGTTCATACCTTTATTCCTACAATTGTTCATTTGTTATTCTATCCATCCATTAATTTCTATTTATTAATTTATTTCTCTATTCATTCATTCATTTGTTCGTTTTATATTCATTCAATAATTCCTTCATTCAAGTCTCAATTTTCCCATTCATTCATTCATTCATTCATTCATTCATTCATTCATTCCTGTTTGTTTGTTCATTCATTCAGTAATTTATTTCTTTGTTCATTCATTGTTTCACTCTTTCAATTATTCATTTGTTAATCTATCCATCTATTCATTACTATGTGTTTTAATATTTTCTCTATTCATACGTTGATTTATTTTTATATTCATTCCCTAATTCTATCATTCATGCCTCAATTTCCCCATTCATTCATTCATTCACTCATTCATTCATTCATTCATTTGTTCGTTCTTTCATTCATGTACTCATTTACTCCAACCATCAAAAAACTCCTCACCTGTCATAAAGAGCTCTGCTAAATGGAACAGAAGGGCCTTGTGTTCATCTTGTGGTGAGATGACAGATATCTGATCATGATGAGACGGGACAATAATGACGGCTCTGTCAGAGAAAAAGAGATGAAAGGAAAACCAGTGATTAGAAAACAACAGCAGGAAAACCATGCGGTCGCTGGAGAACACAAGCAGCACTTTCACCGTGAGAACAGAGGTGTGTGTTTGTGTGTGTGTGTGTATGTGTGTATAAAGGAAGCCAAGCACACGCTGGAGTTTATCAGACACACGTTTGGTCTGTGTTTATCAGTGCACACACACACACACACACTCAGGGCTCAAACTCTGCCATTTACAGTCTTCTAGAAGTCAAAGGAGAATTCGCTTTCTATGACAACTCCTCTTGCAATCTGACTTTCTTGCACCTGTAATGTTGTTAACACACACACACACACACACACACGCACACCTCCACACAGATCTGCTTATCCTGTGCTCATATTCATCACGGTCACACGGGAACTGACTCTTATCACATATTCAGCTTTTGTGCATCACTTTCACTCTTATCAGATCTCTTCTTCAGGCTGAGCTACAGGAGGTGGAGGTGAGACTGGAGTATGACTTCCTGTGCTCAGCATTAATCTCTAGTCTTAAAAATACTATAGTAAATACTGTAGTGCTTTTAAACCACACCAAAATAAGGCACTTAATCTGTGAATGGTGATTCTAAAATTGCTATGGTAACACAACAGCTACAATAATTGATCGGTTGTGGTGATTCTACAGTTGCTATGGTAACACAACCGCTATAGTAACTGATCTGTTGTGGTGATTCTACCGTTGCTATGGTAACACAATGACCACAGTAATTGATCTGTTGTGGTGATTCTACAGTTGCTATGGTAACACAACAGCTAAAGTAACCGATCTGTTGTAGTGATACTACAGTTGCTATGGTAACACAATTACTACAGTAATTGATCTGTCGTGGTGATTCAACAGTTGCTATGGTAACACAACGAACACAGTAATTAATTTGTTGTGGTGGATCTACAGCTGCTATTGTAACACAACAGCTACAGTAACTGATCTGTTGTAGTGATTCTACAGTTGCTATGGTAACACAATTACTACAGTAATTGATTTGTTGTGGTGATTCTACAGTTACTATGGTAACACAATTACTACAGTAATTGATTTGTTGTGGTGATTCTACAGTTGCGTTGGTAACACAACAGCTACACTAATTGATCTGTTGTGGTGATTCCACAATTGCTATGGTAACACAACAGCTTCAGTTACCGATCTGTTGTAGTGATTCCACAGTTACTATAGTAACACAAAAGCTACACTAATTGATCTGTTGTAGTGATTCTACAGTTGCTATGGTAATGCAACAGCTACATTAATTGATTTGTTGTGGTGATTCTACAGTTGCTATGGTAACACAACAGCTGCAGTAACTGATCTGTTGTGGTGATTTTACTGTTGCTATGGCAACACAACAGCTACAGTAACCGATCTGTTTAGGGATTCCACATTTCTATGGTAACACAACAGCTATACTAATTGATCTGTTGTAGTGATTCTACAGTTGCTATGGTAACGCAACAGCTACAGTAATTGATTTGTTGTGGTGATTCTACAGTTGCTATGCTAATGCAACAGCTACAGTGATTGATCTGTTGTGGTGATTCTACAGTTGCTATGGTAATGCAACAGCTACAGTGATTGATCTGTTGTAGTGATTCTACAGTTGCTATGGTAATGCAACAGCTACAGTGATTGATTTG
>NC_133193.1:52390000-52445000 GCF_049306965.1 Danio rerio | reverse complement strand
GCTGGAAAACACACATTATTCAGCTCATCCTCACCTCATCATATCTGTTACGAGCACTTTGGGTCCTGAAAATAATAAAGCACCAGCGCATGAGTGTCTGAAGGGGGTTCTGGGAAAATGAGCTGGATTCGTTTGTTTGTTCGATCATTTATTCAGATTTGTGTCATTCAAGCACACATGGGGTTTTTCATGTGAAGCAGGAAATTAAATAAATAAATAAATAAATAATAGACAAACAAACAATCAAATAAACAATAAAATAAATAAACTAACATAAATAAATAATCAAACAGAAAAACAAATAAAAATAAATAATCAAATAATAAAAATAATTAAGCAAAAAAATTAACTAACCAACAAATGAATGAACAAAAATTGAATAGTCAAATAAACAAACAAATAAACTAACATATATAATCAATCAAACAAACTAATACATAAATAAATTAAAATTAATAAATAAACAAACAATGAAATAAATAATAAAATAAATAAATGAAGTAACACACAAATAAATTATCTAATAAACAAATAAATAAATAATCAACTTAATTATTAAACAAACAAATAAACAAACAAACAGATGGATAAATAATCAAATAAATGAATAAACAAATAAATAAATAAATAATTAAATAAATAAACAAACAAATAAATAAATAATCAAATAAATAAACAAATTAACAAACATAAATAATCAATCAAACAAACATACTAATTAATAAATAAATGAATAATCAAATTAATTAATAAACAAATGAACAATCGGATAAATAATCAAATAAATAAACAAACAAATAAACAATCAAAAAATAAATAATCTTTCAAACAACCCAATGAGTAAATGATCAAAAGAATTAATAAACAAACAAACAAATAAACAAATAAATAAATAATCGAATAAATAAATTAACATACAAATATTCAAACACAAACTAATAAATAAATAATCTAATTAATTAACAAACAAACAAACTAATAAATAAATAAACATATTAATAAAAAATCTAATAAATAAATAAACAAACAAACAAATAAATAATCAAACAAATAAAAACAAAAAATAAATAATCAAACAAATAAAAATTAAAAATAAATAATCAAACAATAAAAAATAAATAATCAAATAAAAAACTAACAAACAAATAAATGAACAAACAAATATATAAATATTTAATCAAATAAACAATCAAATAAATAAATAGTTAAATTAAATAAACAAAAACATATAATAATCAAATTAAAAAATTATCAAATAATAAAACATTTTTAATCAAATAAGTAAACTAACTATCAATCAAATAAATAAAAATCCAATAAATAAACTAACAAACAACAAAAATAATCAAACAAACAAATAAGTAAAGCTTGCTGTATTTAGCTGATTCGCTGAAGCCTGCTGTTAGCATTTGCTGTGAAATACCATTGCACAGCCGTTCCTCCTTTCATTTGTAGCCCAATAAAGTCTGTTAGTGCACATCAGTGTGAAAGCATGCAGGAAATCCCCAGAGACTCCAGGACACTTCCCAGCACCTCGCTCAACATCCATGCAAGGATTGTGGGCATCAGTGGGTTACAGCCAGTGGGAAAAACAAAGCAGAAGAAAAGGATAATGTGCAGAGAGAAGCGGAGGCCAATGGGGGTTTGCTGGAGTCTTTTGTCTGAACTCTGTCCAGCGTAAAAGTCCATCTTTTCACTGGTCAACAACACCATCCCGACCAGCTGCAGTTCTTCCCCATAGCAACCACAGAATTACCCATCACAACCACTGCATCCAGACCTCATTGGCCAGCAATAAAACCGTGTGCTGCACATCTGACCTACACTTACCCAGACTAAAGTATATATCAATATAACATGTTTGGTTCCAGCACAACAGCCATCATATGAAGCCATTAGTCACTATTAATCATGAATAATTATACTCTCTTGGTTCAGCTTAGTCTCTTATTTTCAGGGGTCGCCGTAGAGGAATGAACCAGCAACTATTCCAGCATATGTTTAACAAAGCAGATGCCTTTGCAGCCACAACTCATCCATACACACTCATTCTCACGCACACACTCATACACTACGGCCAGTTTAGTTCATCAATTCCCCTATAGCACGTGTTTGAAACCATAGCACCCAAGGGAAACCCACGCCAACACGGGGAGAACCTGCAAACTCAACAACCGACTCAGACAGGACTCAAGCCAGCCACCTTCTTGCTGTAATATAACCACCGTGTTGTGATTGTTTCACATTAATATTGGAGTCAGTTTACTGTAAATGACTTATTTGTTGTATATCATTTTAGTTTTAGTAAAAGCAATGGGAAATGCTTGAATATTTACCCACAATTTCGTAATGAGTCAAGTGTATAAACAACTGATGTTGAAAATATTGCTGTGTATGCATGAGACTTTGCATAGTTCGCATAGCTTTACAGAATAAAATAAATAACGTTTTTTTAAAAAGGAGAAAGTTATATTAAATTTACAATACATAAATTAAGAAATTATAATAAATAATTAAATTAATTACATTTAAAATAAATAAATAAATAAATGAAAACATTTTAAATCAAACTAAACAATATAATCAAATAAAAATGTAAAAAAAATGAAATACAATTTAAAATTAAATTAAAAAGTGAAAAGATACACATATACAAATTTATTAGTAAAATGTAAAAAAATCAAAACTAAAATACAATTTAAAACTAAAATAAATGTAATTAAAAAGTAAAAAAATACAAACAAATATCAAATTAAATAACAAATAATGTAAAAACAAAAAATAGTAAAACAAATTAAATCAAGCTAAATAGTAAAATAAAATGTTAAAAAAACTAAAATAAAATTCTATTAAATTAAAACGTGGAAAAAAACAAAAAATAAATCAAATTAATTTTAATAAAATATAAACAAAATATAAAAAAACTAATAAAATCAAATAAACCATAAAAATAAGATTAAGAATAAAACAACAAACATTTAATTAAATGTAAAGTAAAACAAATCAAAATATAATAAAACTAATTAAATCAAATTAAATATCAAAATAAAATGTAAAATAAATCAAAAATAAAATGTAATTTAAAATAAATCAAATTAACTTAAACCAAAAAATAAAATAAAAATGTAAAAACATGCCAACATTTCATTAACTTTAAAATATTATATTTATATATAATTATATATATATATATATATATATATATATATATATATATATATATATATATATATATAATTATATATATATATATATATATATATATATATATATATATATATATATATATATATATATATATATATATATATATATATATATTTATATTATATATATAATATATTTAAGATATAAATAAAAACAAATTAAATCAAACTAAAATCTGGGGAGATACCTATTCAAATAATACACATTTGTACTGAGAGGATATATATTGGTACTTCAAAGGCATATACATAACAATTTTAAGAGGTACACTTATGTACTTTTTAGGTTACCCTTTAAAAGGTACCACCACAGTGATAGCTCTCGTACTTTTATTCCTGAGAATGAACAATAAAATCAAATGAAATATTAATAAAATACAAACATTTAATTAAATGCAAAATAAAATAAAATACTTGTTAATTGCTTTATCTTCTGCCAGCAGTGCTACTGTTGGTTTCTAAATGCAACATTAGTTTAAATCTCTCACGGATGCTGCTAAAAATGACAGTTTAGGCGAGTTAGCAAAGACTTGCAGATTCCCACCCGACCACTGTCCCACAACAATGAGCAGCATCTCTGTAAACACTGCAGCATTCACAGCCGTTCACACAACTTCACACATGGAAATGTGGAGCTGTAGAGGGTGTGAATGGGCAGGTAAGAGGAAGCTCAGGAAATGTGTGTTAAGCAGAGCCATCAGTACACACACACACACACACATTTACATATGTGTGGAGCTTGTCAAAGCCCAGATGGCTTGGGATGCCTTTCATTGGGCAGGATTACAGTCAATTTCTAATGGGACTACCAGGAAACTCTGCTTTATTGTTGGGTGATGAATACTGAGTGTCCCGGAAGCCCAGATTCATCTAAAACTCACAATTTAAGACTCTCAATCACTTGGTAACACGTTAGAAACTGATAATCTACCGAGCTATTGACATATAGGATATTTATTACATTAGAAAAGCTCAGTATGTTAATATATTTCAACCGTCCTGAACTGAACCCACGCATTCCTCCACACACAACCTTGCTGTCTGTTAATATTAATGCCTTTTTTGTTTATTTTAATTTCTTATAATTTTCCCTCAATATTCAAAGCTCATACACACTTTAGAGATGTACATTCAACATCCGTAACACTCACACACTAACACCTTACATCTGTACAGACATTAAGGGCTCTATCATACTCATAAACACCACTGCCTCCGTGCCTTCTTCATCTCAGGGGGGCTTCTTCAGTTTATTTATGACGATCTGCATCTGTATAATGTGATTATTATTATCAGTATTATTGATTATCTGCAGATTTATATTTGCTTTAATAAACACAAGTGTAGATGTGTCCAGCTGTGGGGTTTTGGAGACGTCTGAATCAGCATATGTGGATAAGAACAGGACTTGTGTTTGGATATAACTCAGTTTTCTGACCATACTTGATTATTAATGTTCATTTATTCCTTTGCTGGAGATTAGAACTGAATTTAGAAATAGTTTTGACACAGATATTTGCTCTTAACAATGGAAATTTAATATGTGGGCTAATGGATGTGATCAGTTGAGTGAGTTTCCACCGTTGCCTAACTCCACCAAAGTAAAGGAGTAAAGAGTGAAAGTAAAGAGAAAGTAAAGAGGCTGAATGGAGGAGGCTCGTTCTTTATCCTCGCGCTGCAGATGCTCTGTTTAACTGTTTTCTCGCTAGTGAAGCGTTCAGTTTTTACACTTACAAAGTCCACCATGTAAATATATATATATATATATATATATATATATATATATATATATATATATATATATATATATATATATATATATATATATAATTTGGATCTACATGAAACAATATAGGAACTGAATCTATTTATTCCTCTTTTAGCTTCGTATTTAAAGAATTATCATTCATTGACTATTAAGCAATTGTAAGTAAATATATATGAGCAGTATCACACAAGTAGCAGTGCGATGTGGCTGTATATGAGCACTGGTGGGAGGCGTGCGTCGACTTGAGGCTCTAGGCCGAGTGCCTTAGTGTCCCACCAGTGCTGATATACAGCCATATTGCACTGCTACTCGTGTGATATTGCATTTGTACAACAGTTCGACGGCATAATCGTGAGTATAACAAAGAAAATCAAACACGAAGAGTCTTAAAAACCCTTTTGTATGAGGAACTACTTTCCTCCGCCACTCATTAATATCTGCAGCTGACGTCAGAACAGCAGAAACCGGTGCTACTTCCCCAACATCAGTGTAGAGCTAGTGTTAGAATGATTCTCTAGCGTAATGTCTAAAGTTTAGACGAAACAGCTGATTTTGCTCACATGTTGGGGTTATAAAGCTGAACGGCATGAAATGCCACCAGTCTACAGAGATTTCCCAGTACTTCTCTGTTGCTAAAAGGATTTCACAATAATTAACCCTGAAAAAGCCAAAGCAAAGCAAGCACTAGCAGATTACTGCGGTATAAATGCAGCACTGCGACATACAAAAGAGAGAGAGATCAACTGAGAAAGTCATTTACCTGTTTTATAATAATATGATCAGCTATATTTGAACATGCGCAGAGTTTTTCTTCCCTGTGGCGAAGGGACAGGGAATCTTGTGGCGGAACGTCAGCCGTCTTCGCTCTACTAAGTATGACAGGCTGATGGCCGCCGACTCGCTAAATCGCAGAAATGATAAACATTTAAAATAGTCACTATCCTTATAAATAAACTGCCTAGTTGCAATCTAAACAACTACATTCTCACCAATAAAAAGCCTTAAAAGTACATGATGTTGTGCAACAGCTGCAATATTTGCCCTCTGCTTATCATCTTGTCCTCTGCATATTCCTCTGCTCATCATCTTGTCATGTGGATTGTATGAGGCTGAACCAGACAGAACGGCTGTATAGCACATTGGTTGGTAGATAAAGGATCAAAGCAAACAAAAAATGAAATATATCTATATTAAGGCTCTTAAAAATTAATTTCCATATCAATATTTGTTATTTACGATTTAATATTAATATGGACACACTCCGTATTGTACAGTATTGTTGAAGTAAATTGGATTGCAAGAAGTCTAAATGTCAAGATAGGAACATTTCTTTACACACTGACTTCATAGCTTCAATTTTAAGTTAATATTTAGTAATGACTATTAATTTTAGTAGTGCACAATGCATCTATACTATAATAGTTAACAGCCAACAGGAAAAATTATATATATGCAAACTCCATGTGCAATCATGTTCATTCAATCTGTTTCCATTCTTTATTTTAAAGCTGCCTGTGTTTGTGTATATGTCTGTGTGTGTGTGTGTGTGTGTGTGTGTGTGTGTGTGTGTGTGTGTGTGTGGGAAAGGCTCTGTGGTCAGTGTTCAGCACAGCGGACTCTATAGACCCTCTGCTTCTCGTATTGATTCAGTAGCGTTTGGACCGACGACTGACCCGCAGCCCATTCACACACACACACACACACACACCCCCAGACGTGTTTACGGCCAGATCTGCTCCTGCACTCTTTCAGGCCCTGCTCTGGCATATGGAGTCCTGCAACAAAAGGCCTCTTGTGGAGAAACACAAAGCAGAGGGGGTGAAGTCAGAGACGCCGGAGGGGGAAGGACACTTCTCTTCTTATGGGAACACTGGAACGCTACTGACCCACAGAAACAGCCCAAAGACTCAAATCTGGACATGAGAATGTGCAGCACACAGATATATCTGTTTCTCTCTATGCAGTTTGGCTGTTTCATTCAGTCATTTTCCTTCGGCTTCGTCCCTTATTCATGAGGTCACCACAGTGGAATGAACCGACAACTATTCCAGCATGTGTTTTACAGGGCGGATGACGTTCCAGTTGCAACCCACTACTGGGAAACACCTATACACACTCATTCACACACACACTATGAACAATACAGCACATACAATCACCGGCCACTTTATTAGGTACACCTGTCCAACTGCATAATGCAAATTTCTAATCAGTCGACCATACGGCAGCAACTCAATGCATTCAGGCATGTAGACATGGTCAATATGATCTGCTGCTGTTCAAAGTGAGCATCAGAATGGGGAAGAAAGGGGATTTAAGAGACTTTGAACGTGGCATGGTTGTTGGTGCCAGACGGGCTGCTCTGAGTATTTCAGAAACTGCTGATCTACTGGGATTTTCATGCACAACCATCTCTAGGGTTTACAGAGAATGGTCTGAAACAGAGGAAATATCCAGTGAGCGGCAGTTCTGTGGGCGCAAATGCCTTGTTGATGCCAGAGGTCAGAGGAGAATGGCCAGACTGGTTCCACACTGTAAAAAAAAAAAAAAAAAGTGGAGTTAACTTAATTTAAAGCAACCGGCTGCAAAGACATTTTTAGTTCATTAAGTTTCAGTGGTTGAAATGATTCAAGTGCCAAATCATTCTTCTAAAAGGCTGTTTTAAGTGAAGTGCACTTCATGGAATAATTTGGCACAACTTTAACCACTGAAGCTTAATAAATTCTAAATTTCTTTACAGCCGGTTGCTTTAAAATTTTAAGTTAACTCAACTTTTATTTTTACAGTGGTAAATGCTCAAATGAAGAAACCAAAATTCAAAGTCCTCTCAACTGTTTTTTACTTTCATTGAACAAACTGTTCCAAACACGCAGTTGAATCGTTTTTTTTTTTTGAGTAAATTCAACTCTGAGCTTAAAAATATGTCCACCTAACTTACAATTTTAGACTGAGTTCACAATTTGTAACTTAAATTTATCACAGTGCAGCTGATAGAAAGGCAACAGTAACTCAAATAAGCACTCGAGGTCTGCAGAAGAGCGTCTCTGAACACACAACACGTCCAACCTTGAGGCGGATGGGCTACAGCAGCAGAAGAGCACACCGGGTGCCGCTCCTGTCAGCTAAGAACAGGAAACTGAGGCTACAATTCACACAGACTCACCAAAACTGGACAATAGAAGATTGGAGAAACGTTGCTGCTCTGATGAGTCTCCATTTCTGCTGCCACATTCTGATGGTCGGGTCAGAATTTGGCCTCAACAACATGAAAGCATGGATCCATCCTGCCTTGTATCAGCAGTTCAGGCTGGTGGTGGTGGTGTAATGGTGTGAGGGATGTTTTCTTGGCACACTTTGGGTCCATTAGTACCAATTGAGCATCAACGCCACAGCCTACCTGAGCATTGCTGCTGACCATGTCCATCCCTTTATGAGCACAGTGTCTCCATCTTCTGATGGCTACTTCCAGCAGGATAACGCAGCATGTCATAAAGTGTGAATCACCTCAGACTGGTTTCTTGAACATGACGATGAGTTCACTGTACTCAAATGGCCTCCACAGTCACCAGAGCTCAATCCAATAGAGCAGCTTTGGGATGTGTTGAAATTCTCATCATGGATGCGCAGATGACAAATCTGCAGCAACTGTGTGATGCTATCATGTCAATATGGAGCAAAATCTCTGAGGAATATTTCCAGTACCTTGTTGAATCTACACCATGAAGGATTAAAGCAGTTTTGAAGGCAAAAGGTGGTCTAACCGGTACTAGTAAGATGTACCTAATAAAGTGGCCATATAGTGTATGGACTGTGGGGGACACCAGAGCACTCGGAGGAAACCCATGTCAACACGGGGAGAACATGCAAACTCCACACAGAAAATCCAACAAACCCAGGGACTCGAATCTTTAACCTTTATTGCTGTAAGGCCACAGTGCTAACCCCTGAGCCACTGTGCCACCCAGCAAGGCGGATTTCGTAGCAGAAACAGTTGGTCAAACCTCACAGCTACAGTTTAACCTCCTAAACGGCTGCTGATAACCCACTTGTTTTTGGTCGTTATGTAAGGCGTCTGTAAGTGTAGCGCAGACACTTTCTCGTTCCTTCCTGTCTGAGGAGTGAGCAGATTTCAGCTCTTCTGTCTGGCGAGAGTTCAGGACTTCTCAGATGCTGTTGATATTTCACTTATAGGCTGTGTTTGTGGCTCTGATTTGTTCTTATTTCATAGTTCTGCCTATTTGATAAAAATTAATGAAACGGGAACGGGCAAGTAGGACATGTGTACATTTACATTAGACTACAGTCTTCAGAGTCACATGATCATTCAGAAATCATTCTCATATGATGATTTAGTCTTGATGATATTATTATTATTATTATTATAGTTATCATTATTGTTAAAAATAAGGATGGCTCAGTGGTTAGCACTGTGGCCTTACAGCAAGAAGGCTGCTAGTTCAAATCTCGGCTGGGTCAGTAGGGATTTCTGTGTGGAGCTTGCATGTTCTCCCCATGTTGGCGAGGGTTTCCTCCGGGTGCTCCGGTTTCCCCCACAGTCCAAACACATGCGCTATAGGGGAATTGATGAATTAAATTGGCCAAAGTGTATTAGTGTGTGTGTGTGTGTGTGTGTGTGTGTGTGTGTGTGTGTGTGTGTGTGTATAGGTACTGGGTTACAGCTGAAAAGGCATCCATTGTGTAAAACATATGCTGGATAAGTTGGTGGTTCATTCCGCTGTGGCGACCACTGATGAATAAAGCGACTAAACTGAAGGAAAATGAATAAATGAACTGTTGTGCTATTGAAATATAAATATTCTTTAATATAATAATAATAATAATAATAATAATAATAATAATAATAATAATAATAATATACGGCATATTAACAAATAAATTAAATACATATTTTAAATTACAATAATTAATTTTTATGCATTTTTTATTAAATAATTAAATTTAATTAATATTATTTATGTATTTATTTTTAATAAATTGTTTAATATATAATATTATATATATTAATATATTATATAATATATTGTTTAATATATAATATTTATTCATTTTTGAATGTAAATTACAATATATATTTTTATATTTAATTACTATTATAAAGTATTATTATATAAACAATATATTACTTATTCATCGATATTTGTTTTGTATGTGTGTATATATACAAACCCCTAATTTTTGTAATGTTGTAATTAAAATCTAAATAAAATAACAACACTTTAATCAACAATGATGCATTAAAAGTGAAAAAAGAAATTTATGTTAAAGAATATTTTTTAAAATATTTTGATATTTATTAAAGCAATGCAAAAATGTAAATTTTGTATTATTATTTATTATTATTATTATTATTATTATTGGTGTTTTAATAATAATAATAATAATTATTATTATTATTATTATTATTATTATTATTATTATTGTTGTTGTTGTTGTTGTTGATATTATTATTATTATTATTATTGTTGTTGTTGTTGTTGATATTATTATTATTATTATTATTATTATTATTATTATTATTGTTGTTGTTGTTGTTGATATTATTATTATTATTATTATTATTATTATTATTATTATTATTATTATTATTATTGTTGTTGTTGTTGTTGTTGTTGATATTATTATTATTATGTAATTATAATAGTGCGTCAATTGGTGAATTTACTTCCTCATCACTGTCGCCACTGGTTTGTTTTGACTTTCAGCAGTGATAATAAAACCACACTGAACTGAACTAAACTAAACTGAACGTCAACTCTTAAAACTGGACTGACACAGTTTCAACTTACTAGAACTTCTATGTTAAGCTGCTTTGAAGATCTGCATTGTAGAAGCACTGCAGAAATAAAGATGAATTGAAATGAATTGCATTGATAAAACCCTTTTTTGGTTTTCACACGACCACAATGAAGCTTCACAGTCAACAACAGACCTAAAAAAAACATTACAATTACTAATTTGCTAAGATATTTGGCAAGTTGTAGTTTCAAATGCACATTACACAGGACTCGAACTCAAAGCTCTCGCAGAAATGGAGTTTTGTGGATTATTTACTTAAAATCAGACTTGGAGATTTGATATTTGTGCTACAGTAAATTACAATCCAGTGATTTAGCTTGACTTTGGTGCTTGTTTGGTGTTCATTTCAGGTTTACATGCAAAACAAAAAGAAAGAAAAAAGTTGCCTGCATAATCTCAGCGCTGTCCGTCCCACTATTGGTCACCCTAAAAAGAGCACAACATCCAGCCCGGGTCTGCGCGACGCCTTTATGTGGAGTAATTGTCCTTTTCTAAGCTCTTTTCTTACCCAGCAGCCCATCGATGTGCAATCTCCTCCATCTTCTCTTTCTGGCCTTTGACGCGGGTCTCAAAAGGAGTTATTCAGGCCTGCTGGGCACAATACCTGCAATTAAATCAGCAGCGTGAGCTTAGAATAAAAGACACAAGAGAAAGTGTTGCATTAGTTAAAAACTGCTGTGCTGCTGCTTTAGTTTGATCTGTTTATTTATTCATATATATATATATATATATATATATATATATATATATATATATATATATATATATATATATATATATATATATATATATATATATTTATATATGTGTGTGTGTGTATAATTATATGTATGTATGTATGTATGCATGTATGTGTGTGTGTGTTGCTGTAGTTATTTATATTAATAATATTTCTTTATTTGTTTGTTTTATTTATCCTATTTAAATAAATAAAAAAATAATAAACTAGTAAATAAGATCATATATAAATATAAATATATTCAATTATATAAATACCAATCATATTTATTTAGTAATTTATTAATTAATTAATTTATATTAATATTTATTTATTCTAATTTAGTTAAAGAATAAAAGTCACAAGATAATGTGCTGCATTAGTTACATATAGCTGTGCTCCTTTAAAGTTTAAAAATAAAAATAATTACATATTGTACAACAAATAATACATACAATAAATCAAATTACATGAATTAAATTGCATTATTAATTTAATGTTATGCATTGATTTATGTTGTTTTATATTTATTTATTTATTTGTTTGTAGATTTGTTTGTTTAGAATTAGTTAAAAACCGTTACTAGAAACTTCTACTGTCAAATAAAAAAAACCATATAATCTAATTATATAATAGTATATTTATTACTAATAATCCATATATATATATGCAATAATAAATTAAATTATTAAAAATATATCAACAAGTAAAAAATAATAATAATAATAATAATAATGACATTTATTTATGTTTGTTTAATTTATTTAAATTTTTTGTATCATAATATGAACAATATGCTTGTCGGAGTTTTGGTTGGTGTTCATTTCATACTCTGTTTATAAATTAGCTTTTTATATTAATATATTTATTTATTTGTATTTATTTTTTACTGTATGTGTGCAAACAAATTTTTGTTTAATATGCTTGTTTAAACTTATTTGGTGTTCATTTCAGGCTCTGTTTACATGCTCCCCCCCAAAAAAAAAGTTGCCTGCAGTTGTGCATAATCTCAGTGCTGTCCGCCCCACCATTGGTCACCCTAAAAGAGCACAACATCCAGCCCGGGTCTGCGGGACGCCTTTATATGGAGCAATTGTCCTTTTCTAAGCTCTTTTCTTACCCAGCAGCCCATTAGTGGCCAGTATCTAAACCAGTGCTTTCAAAAGTCCATCCCACGTCTAGTATTGTATTTATGTTGTGTACCAACAATAGGCACAGACACAGCGGGCTCATTTGCAAACAAAAAAACCCTGCTTCACAGTCGTGCCCAAATTCACCATCTCTGCTCTTTATCAGTCACAAAACAACAAGTGTTTCAGTGCTGCTTGCCTGTTTGCACTATCATCCTCAACTGTATGAGGTGTTGACAGTCTTCTTTTCTCTCTGATAAGACTGCACTGTGTGTTAAAGGGACAGTAGTGTGTTTTGACCACACGGTAGCTTTGTTAATAAGTGTCAAGTTTCACAAGAGCTGATGTAGTGAGAATGGCCCCAATGCAAGCTTAAATATAAAGCTGAATCTGAAATGCCAGAGAGAGACAGAATGCTCGTAATTACACTGTAAAAACACATGCTGGATTTGAGTTGTGACAACAAGAAGGAATTAAGTTAGATTTGTTTTAGTTTTCTTACAAATTTAAATGGATCGAACATAAAATAATCAAGTTGCGCCCCTAAAAAAAGAAGAATAATGTTGTAACTATATGTTTTACACAGCAGATGCTTTTCCAGTTACAATCAAGTACTGGGAAACACCCATACACTCATTCACAAACACATTTACGCTATACGGCCAGTTTAGTTAATCAATTCCCCTACAGCGCATGTGTTTGGACTGTTGGGGAAACCGGAGCACTCGGAGGAACCCCACGCCAGCACGAGGAGAACATGCAAACTCTAAAATGCCAACTGACCCAGCCGGGACTCGAACCAACGACTTTCTTGCTGTGAGGCCACACTGCTAACCACTGAGCCACCTTTCTCCCTAACCTTGTTTAGGTTTTATGCAACTCTAAAAAGATGGCCTTAAACGGATAATTCACTCAAAACTGAACATTCCGACACCTTCTGATGAACGCAGATATTTTGAAGAATGCTGGAGACCTGTAACTATTAACTTCCCTGGTGTTTGTTTTTATTACTGCACTGTAAAAATGATATAATCATTTAGTCCTGACAACATACAGCTGTTATTGTTATTACCCCCCTTTAAATAATTATTTATTTTTTAAGTATTTCCCAAATAATGTGTAACAGAGGAAGGAAATTTTCACAGTAATTCCTATAATATTTTTTCTTCTGGAGAAAGTCTTATTTGTTTTATTTCGGCTAGAATAAAAGCAGTTCTTAATTTTTTTTAAAGCCATATTAAGGACAAAAAAAAGCCGCTTTAAGCTATTTTTGTTTATTTAACCGCTGATACAAGACAGGATGGATCATGCTTTTTTATGGTGTTGACACTCACTGGATATTTCCTCTTTATCTGATTATTCTCTGTAAACCCTAGAGATGGTTGTGCGTGAAAATCCCAGTAGATCAGCAGTTTCTGAAATACTCAGAACAGCCCGTCTGGCACCAACAACCATGCCACATTCAAAGTCACCTAAATCCCCTTTCTTCCCCATTCTGATGCTCGCTTTGAACTGCAGCAGATCGTCTCGACCATGTGTACATGCCTAAATGCATTGTGTAGCTTCCAGGCTGATTAGAAATTTGCGATAACATGCAGTTGGTCAGGTGTACCTAATAAAGTGGCCAGTGAGTGGATAATGGTGCATACAAATGAAGAAAAACACAACTGAATCACGTGTGCGCGCTACAGTTATCATCAAACTGCTTGATCCTCATATTAAACCTTGCCACTGGAAATCATCGACTCTCATTTATTGGTGATAATGGGCTATTATATACAGATGACTAATCACTTTAATGCATCTTGGATCTCTGTGATGAATAAATTATGCCAGGGGTTTTCCAGGGTCTTCCATCCCTGCGAGGGTGATTTTGGGCTCAGATTGCCCACTTGGTTTGCCCCATCAAGTATGATGAGGATCCTCACATTGACATAATGATAGTGGAGAAAACGGCCTCAGGTTAAGAGTCATTTACAGCTGAATAACACAGACAGAGGCGAGATTACTGTCTGTTTACTAAAACTCATGTAAACACGTCCTGAGAAGAAAAGCCTAGTCTGAGAGACTGAAAAAGTCCATACGAGTTGAAGAAAATCCTTCATATTGCAAATAGGTCTCGAGAATGTTACAGGAAAAAGGCTCAAATTAAGATATGCTAGAGTTATTTTTACACTCACCAGCCACTTTATTAGGTACACCTTACTACTACTGGGTTGGACCCCCTTGCACCTTCCGAACTGCCTTAATTCTTCAATTCAACATAATTCTGGAAATATTTATCAGAGATGCTAAATATTGACATGATAGCATTACACAGTTGCTGCAGATTTGTCGACCACACATCCATGCCAATCTCCCGTTCACCACATTCCAAAGGTGCTCTATTGGATTGAGCTCTGGTGACTGTGGAGGCCATTTGAGTACAGTGAACTCATCGTCATGTTCAAGAGATGATTTATGACATGGTGTGTTATCCTGCTGGAAGTAGCCATCAGAAGATGGAGACACTGTGCTCATAAAGGGATGGACATGGTCAGCAGCAATACTCAGGTAGGCTGTGGCGTTGATGCTCAATTGGTACTAATGAGCCCAAAGTGTGCCAAGAAAACATCCCTCACACCATTACACCACCACCACCAGCCTGAACCGCTGATACAAGGCAGGATGATCCATGCTTTCATGTTGTTGACGCCAAATTCTGAGCCGAGCATCCGAATGTGTCAGCAGAAATGGAGACTCATCAGAGCAGCAACGTTTCTCAAATCTTCTATTGTCCAGTTTTGGTGAGTCTGTGTGAATTGTAGCCTCAGTTTCCTGTTCTTAGCTGACAGGAGCGGCACCCGGTGTGCTCTTCTGCTGCTGTAGCCCATCCGCCTCAAGGTTGGACGTGTTGTGTGTTCAGAGATGCTCTTCTGCAAAGCTCAAGTGCTTATTTGAGTTACTGTTGCCTTTCTATCAGCTGCACTGTGATAAATTTAAGTTACAAATTGTGAACTCAGTCTAAAATTGTAAGTTAGGTGGACATATTTTTAAGCTCTGAGTTGAATTTACTCAAAAAAAAAAAAACGATTTAACTGCGTGTTTGGAACTGTTTGTTCAATGAAAGTAAAAAACAGTTGAGAGGACTTTGAATTTTGGTTTCTTCATTTGAGCATTTACCACTGTAAAAATAAAAGTTGAGTTAACTTAAAATTTTAAAGCATCCGGCTGTAAAGAAATTTAGAATTTATTAAGCTTCAGTGGTTAAAGTTGTGCCAAATTATTCCATGAAGTACACTTCACTTAAAACAGCCTTTTAGAAGAATGATTTGGCACTTGAATCATTTCAACCACTGAAACTTAATGAACTAAAAATGTCTTTGCAGCCAGTTGCTTTAAATTAACTCAACTTTTTTTTTTTTTTTTTACAGTGTGGAACCAGTCTGGCCATTCTCCTCTGACCTCTGGCATCAACAAGGATTTTGCGCCCACAGAACTGCCGCTCACTGGATATTTCCTCTGTTTCAGACTATTCTCTGTAAACTCTAGAGATGGTTGTGCGTGAAAATCCCAGTAGATCAGCAGTTTCTGAAATACTCAGAGCAGCCCGTCTGGCACCAACAACCATGCCACGTTCAAATTCTCTTAAATCCCCTTTCTTCCCCATTCTGATGCTCACTTTGAACTGCAGAAGATCATATTGACCATGTCTACATGCATAAATGCAGTAAGCTGCTGCAATGTGATTGGCTGATTAGAAGTTTGTGTTAACGAGCAGTTGGACAGGTGTACCTAATAAAGTGGCCAGTGAGTGTATACAGTATGATATGGATACTAAAGTGTGGTTAAAAAAATGGCTTGTCAATTATTCATATTTATTGCTGAGGCACTATTAGTGTTATTATATAATATTGTTTTAAATGACATATTTTAAATGTAATGGTTGAAATTGTATTAGTCTATTTTACCGAGTTAAAATGTTTAAAATGGAGAATTTAGTAAGCAGTTGCTGTACATTTGTTTGTCTTTTCAAATTTTTATTCTTATTTAGCTTAATATGCTGTACTTACACAATTTAAAACTTTATTTTAATATTAATTGACTATTAAAACTGACTATTAAATAGCCTTACTATTAAATGTCTATTAAACTCTAATTATTAAAAGATTATTCAACTGCACATTAAAAGCCGATCATTTTAATTAGATGAAACAAAAAAAGTTTTTTTAATACATATTTTATTTCAAGTTGTTAAAGTTTTAGTTTAGGTTAACTTTAAAAACCATGCTTTCTAAGAAACAAACTTTCTTGAAGTAGATCCACCATGATGTGGCTATTTTTAAATAACTTACACCTCATCTGAGCGCGTGTGTGAGAGAGAGAGAGAGAGAGAGAAATCCTTCACAAGCAAACTTTCCTCACTTTTGAAGGGGTGTGAACAAAGCACTAAAACACGCCTCTTCAAAAGGTGGGCGGGGTTAAAAGTTTCCACTTATAAAGGAGATTCCAACAGATGGGCTGCAGCAGAAGCAGAGCATCAGTAGTTGAGCAGTTCAACAAAACCTCAACTGCACACTGACATAATAATATATAGAAAAAGAGAAACACCACAGCCAGGCATCCTGAAAAATGCCATCAAATTTCCTCACACCCTTCCTGGAGTTGGATGATGAATTTTGCAAGGTAAGAATGCAAACTTTGCTTTATTAGCTACTCTTTTGGAACTTTAAGGTTCGAATGAATCATTTAAAGGCACAGTGCACTTAAACAGAGAGTTTACAACACAAACCTGACGCTTTAGTTCCTTAAATCTGTACACACTTTGCTTTCTAAACTGTTCTTCAATTCAGCTCAAGTGTATTAAGCACTTTTTATAACAATTATTGCTTCAAAGCAGCTTTCCAAAAGGAGCACATCATTGCATTACAATCAAATATAGAGTTACAATCAAATATAAGTTACTTAAACATAGTTACCCTGCAATCTTATAGCGTATATGTGATGCATATGTACATGTTTAAGTGTGTGTGTTGTTCTCAAAGTCTTTGAATCATTCCAAAATAACTTCAAGATTCAGATGATTCATTTAAAGGCACAGTGCACTTAAATACACAGTTTGTATTACAAATCTGTTGCTTTAGTTTCCTAAATCTGAACACACTTTGC
The DNA here is from genome assembly GCF_049306965.1 of Danio rerio. Lineage (NCBI taxonomy): Eukaryota > Metazoa > Chordata > Actinopteri > Cypriniformes > Danionidae > Danio > Danio rerio. The sequence continues at coordinate 52,427,213 of NC_133193.1, read as the reverse complement.
TTTTTAAACTGTTCTTCAATTTAACTCAATTTAATTAAGTACTTTTTACACTAATTATTGTTTAAAGGCAGCTTTCCAAAAGCTGCACATTACATCAACACAATCAAATTAAGTTAAAGTTACAATCAAATATAAGTTACTATATTTAAACATAGTTAACCTGCGATATTATAGTGTATAGGTGATGTCTGTACATGTTTATTGAACTGTGTTTGAGTATTAAGTGTATGTGAAGTCCTTCAATCGTTACAAAATAACTTCAAGTGAATCATTTAAAGGCACGGTGCACTCAAATATTGAGTTTACATTGCAGACCTGACGCTTTGGTTTCTTTAATCTGGACACACTTTGCGTTTTAAACTGTTCTTCAATTCAGGTTTATTTAGAGCTTTTTACAATTATTATTGTTTCAAAGCAGCTTTACAAAAGGTGCACATCATCGCATTACAATCAAATATAAGTTAAGAGTTACAATCAAATGTAAGTTGCTATGTTTAAACATAGTTAACCTGCAGTTATATAGCATGTAGGTGATGTCTGTACATGTTTAATGAAGTGTGTTTGTGTATTAAGTGTGTGTGTTGTCCTCAAAGTCCTTCAAACTTTCCAAAATAACTTTAAGATTCACATGAATCATTTAAAGGCACAGTGCACTCAAATATAGTTTACATTGCAGACCTGATGCTTTAGTTTCTTTCATCTGGACACACTTTGCTTTTAAAACTGTTCTTCAATATAATTCAGGTTAATTAGCTGCTTTTTACAATGATTATTGATTGAAAGCAGCTTTATAAAAGGTGCACATTATTGCATTACAACCAAATCAAGTTAGAGTTACACTTACAGAGATGGTTACCCTGCAGTTATATAGCATATAGGTGATGTCTTTACATGTTTAAGGAAGTTTATTTGTGTATTAAGTGTGTGTGTTGTCCTCAAAGTCCTTAAATCATTCCAAAATAACTTTAAGAATTAGATGATTCATTTAAAGGGACAGTGCACTCAAATATACAATTTACATTGCAAACCAGATGCTTTAATTTCTTTCATCTGGACACACTTTGCTTTTAAAACTGTTCTTCAATTCAATTCAGGTTTATTTAGTGCTTTTTACTATATTTATTGATTGAAAGCAGCTTTCCAAAAGGAGCACATTATTGCATTACAATCAAATTAAGTTATAGCTACAAACAAATAGAAGTTACTATATTTGAACATTGTTAACCTGCAGTTTTATGGCATATTTGTAAAGCCTGTATATGTTTAATGAAGTGTATTACGTGTATGTGTTGTCCTCGAAGTTCTTCAAACAATCCAAAATAACTTCAAGATTCAAGTGAATCATTTAAAGGCACAGTGCACCTAAATATTGAGTTTACATCCCAAACCTGAGGCTTGGGTTTCTTTCATCTGTACACACTTTGCGTTTTAAACAATTTTTAAGTAAGTTTTAAACATCCCAAATGAACTTCAAGATTCAAATGATCCATTTAAAGGGACAGTTTCTTTCTTGTTTCTTTAATAGAACACAATGAAGAACGTCTCATTTTTACATACTTTCTTTACATACCACTGACTTTTATGTGAACTTCCTAGCATGCATTCATATTAGTGCCTTTATTCAACAACTACACTGCAAAATGAATAATGTTGATGACTTTTACAGTATGTTTTAATGTTTTTTGTGATGGTATTTGTATTTATTCTTATAATGTTGTGTCATGGAGTACATGTTATCAGGAGTAGTATAATGTGTACTTCAAATCAAGAACCACTGTGGAAATAAGTTTGGTTTATTGTGTATATCCTTGACGAATTAGGCGGATTTACTTATTTGCTGACAAACAGAAAGGATGGATGGATGGATAGACAAGATGGATGGACGGATGGATGCATGGATGGATAGATAGACTGATGAATGGACAGAAGGATGGATGGATAAACAAGATGTATAGATGGATGGATGGATGGATAGAGGGGTGAATGGACAGAAGGATGGATGGATGGATGGATGGATGGATGGATGGATGGATGGATGGATGGATGGATGGATGGATGGACAAAATGGATGGATGGATAGAGGGGTGAATGGACAGATGGATGGATGGATGGACGGATAGACTGGATGGATGGATGGATGGATGGATGGATGGATGGATGGATAGAGGGGTGGATGGATGGATGGATGGATAAATATAGAGGGGTGAATGGACAGAAGGATGGATGGATAGACAAGATGGATGGATAGAGGGGTGAATGGACAGATGGATGGATGGATGCATGGATGGATAAATATAGAGGGGTGAATGGATAGAAGGATGGATGGATAGATGGATGGATGGATAGACAAGATGGATGGATGGATGGATGGATGGATGATGGATAAATATAAAGGGGTGAATGGATAGAAGGATGGATGGATAGATGGATGGATGGATGGATGGAAGGAAGGATGGAAGGATGAATGGACAGAAGGATGGATGGATGTTGGGACAACATGAAGGAATTAATTTAACATAATATTTGTTGTCAATTTAAGTAAATTAAACATAAAACAATGAATTTGTGCCAAAACAAACTTGTAAACACAAAGAATTGTGTTGTTTCAGCTCATTTTAAATAAGTAGTCTGCATGAACAAACGTCTTTTTTTTTTGAGTACACTGTACAAAATACTAAGATCCACACAATTCCATTAAGTAACTTAATTTGCTTTTACAAATTTAAGTAGATTGAACATAAAACAATTAAGTTGTGCCCTAAAAGCCCTTTAAAATTGTGTTGATTCAGCTCATTTTAATTAAGTAGTTTGAACAAGCATCAAAGTATGTATATCATTATGAGTGTGTATACTGATCTCTCTCTCTCTCCATTTTCCCCCAGAGTTTCCGTGGCATTGACCTGACCGATGCCACACAGAAGCAGCGTGTGGTTGGATTCCAGCGCAGACACTCGCTATGCCCGGTGACTCTTCCCAACTCTAAATTCAACAGTACGGACAGCAGTTTATGGCCCCTGCCGGCCCTCAACCAATCCTGGAGCCTCGAGAAAAAACAGCAGCTTCCGCGTTCCTCCCTGAACCACATCCCATTCAGAGTGGACCGTTCCGTGAGCATGATCGAGAGTCATGTGAGTGGATTAGAGAGTCCAACAACCACCAATAATCCTCTCCCACCACCACCGCCAGGTCTAAACATCAGCAACTGCTCTCCAAAACTCCTCAGCACCAGCTCATCTGCTCCGATGTCCACCCGATATAAAACAGAGCTCTGTCGTACGTTTGAAGAAAGCGGCACTTGTAAATACGGAGCCAAATGCCAATTCGCTCATGGGATGGAAGAGCTGAGAGGTTTAAACAGGCATCCCAAGTATAAAACCGAACCGTGTCGTACTTTTCACACTATTGGCTTCTGCCCGTATGGTGCCCGCTGCCACTTTATACACAACGCAGAAGAGCAGATGGGGCTTTCAGAAAACACACACATCCGAGAGCGGCCGCAGTTGCTTCGACAGAGCGTCAGCTTTAGCGGATTCTCATCGCAGAAGCAAAACTTCAGTGGCTTTCATGCTGTGCCTGATGCTTTGGCCTTTTCCAGATCGTCTTCGGTATCTCCGCCGCCATCTACAGGTAGGATTCTGCCAGTGTTAAATGCGTTTATGAGGGAAAGTTGAAAAATATATATATTTTTTCGACAGGTTTAACGTTCTACACAAGCAGAACCAATTATACACACCAAACTATAGTCATATTATAGCTCAATATCGTGATATATACCGATATATATCTCACGAAAAAATGTAAGTATTTTACGTTTTGTCAGTTTTGTGGCTAATGCGCACAAATTCATACGAGTTCGAATTTATAGGATTTTAAAAAGGAGGCGTGGCACCCAACCTCGCCCCTAAACGCAACCGTCAATGGGGGATGAGCAAATCGTACTAAATTGTCCGAATTAGATCATAAGAATTCATACAAAATAGCCACAAAACCAAATTTTACGAATTGCCATGCGATTACGTTGGTATATAAATGCTTCAGAAAAAGAATCACAAGTTTCTAAAGCTTTTATTATGATATTATCGCAATATTGAGCTAAGCTGTGTATAAAGATTGCTTTAACAGGTACAATCAATGATAAAGAACACGTTACGAGTAGTAAACATTAGTTGATGCGTAATGCATCGAGAAAAGTAGACTCTAGTTTCTCTACACTGTAAAAAAAAATCTGTAAATTTACTGTTTATTTCCAGCAGCTGGGGTGCCAAAAAAGAAAAAAAAAGTAAAGTAACGGCCGTTAAACTACAGAAATTTAACGTAAAATAACAGACATTAAATTATACAAAATTCCTTACATTTAAATTTCAGGCAAATTTCTGTAATTCAACCTCTGCTGTGTTACGGTAAATTTCTGTAATTTAACTGCTGTTATTTTACGTTTTTTTCCCGGCTGCCGGAAAACAGTGTAGTTTCAAGCTAAATCAAATTAACTTTTCTAGTCATCTCAACTTGCATCAATCAAACTGACTAAAATATAAGTTAAACTTTGCATAGCTTTAAAAAAGTTGTTGAAACCTGATTAACTTATTAAAATAAGTTGAAGCTAAATAAAATATTTGACGTTTTGTGATTAATTTGTTATGTTAAAGTTAATTCAACTGAATGTTATTACCCAGCATGCATTTTTTGTTTTCTTAAAAGATGTCTGATAGACGTCTAAACAGTCATCTTGGCTAAAACAAGACTAAATTTGAGCTGTCAGTGAAAATCTAATAGGCATCTAAAGGCTGATTTACACTTCTACGTCAAGTGCACACGTATGCTACGGCGCAGCCTACGCATGGACGCATAGCCCTCGCTGTGGCCATTGGCATTGCTGACGCGCACCTCTCAAAAAATGTAACTACACGTCGCAATGATGCGTAGCACAAGCTCTGTGATTGGTTGGCTTGGTAGCGCTGAGTGCGTTGGAGCGAGTGTTTACAAGTGTCGAGTCTCGAGAAGGAGCTCCAGATAAAAAGTTGTGTTTTGTTTTGTGTTTACCTCATGGTTTAAGTTGTTGCACATCAGCTGGTTTCTGCCTCAAAATGAGTGAGTTTGAGCCACTTTTACATTCAGGAAGCGTTCAGAAAAAACAAAACACCAGCGAAGAAACTCGACACAGACGAACGTTAACACCTCACTGCCAACTAGCGTTTCGGAAGTGTTACTGCAGAGGAACATAAACAGCCCACAGAAGTATGAATGCACAGCAATGCACAAGGCATGCGCAGTGGGTCACGCCGATCACTCGACGCAGAACTATCAACCAGGCTTACAATTAGGCCAAGCTAGACTAGTCATGAAATAAAGAGAAATGAACAACTACACATATAAAGTCTGTCTAATCTGTCTATTTTAGAGACTACTCATGTTTTTCTTAGCTATTTCTTAGTCTTGCGATTCTTAGATCTCTATTAGATTTTCACTGAAAACCCAAGTTTGGCCTTGTTTTAGCCAAGCTGTCTACATTTAGATGTCTATTAGACATCTGTTAGACACAAAATTGTTTGCTGGGTAGTTATTAACTCCGTTTACCAAAACGATTATGACTTTTTAATGCACTATTAGGGATTAACTAAGAAATGAACACCACCTAATTATATTAATAAATGCTTTTTGTACAGTAGATGTCGTAACACTGACTTTCGTTAAATGAATGATGTTAATCAATGTTAATTATGAGGGATTATCTAATAATTAGTACCACTTAATATTAATAAATGCATTTAAATGCATGCGCAAAATTATCTGACGTCCTTTTATATGATTAATTATACCGTCAAATAAACAGAAATGAATGACTACACATATAAAGTCTGTCTAATCTGTCTATTCGACGACTAGTCTTGTTTTTCTTAGCTATTAGCTTTTCTTGGCTATTTCTTAGTCTTGCTATTCTTAGATGTCTATTAGATATTAGACTGACAGACCAAGTTTAGCCTTGTTTTTTTTCCAAGATGACTTTATTTAGACTATGTTTTAGCCAAAGGGTCTATGTTTAGATGTCTATTAGACACGAAATTGTTTGCTGGGTAGTTATTAACTCCCCTTAACGAAACGATTTTGACTTTTTCATGCACTAATAGAGGATTAACTAAGAAATTAACACCACCTAATTATATTAATATATGCTTTTTGTGCTGTAGATGTCATTACATAGACTTTTACTAAATTAACTGCTGTTAACGAATGCAAAATATTAGGGATTAACTAAAATTAAGATCACCTATTACTAAAAAAATGCATTTGTACTGTAGTTTTCATTACATTGACATTTGCTAAATTAATTGACACCCTTATATGATTAATCAAACCCCTATAAACTGACCAGATTAACATGGAAACGTCTAATGTCTTCAATCATTAACACAACAATCTGAAGAGTCTTAAAAGAAACGCAAAGTTCACTGTAAAGTTCCACACAAGTCCTTCATGTTGTCCCAAAACAAATCAAGTTAACTTAATAGTTTTCTTTAAATAAATTCAAGTGGATTGAACATAAAACAATTAAGTTCTCCCAAAACAACAAGCATCAAAAGTTACGAGTGTTGACATAGTAATAATTCACATTATATGAAAGTATCCATCAATATCGTGCATGCTTACTCCCACAATATATTAAATATCTGCATATATCTAATCAACAGGCAGTCCAGATTTGCTGTCTCCTCTATTTCCCGAGCCTGGAAGCCTGAAAAGCAGCCATCCATTTTCAGATCTGGGTCCCAATGGGAACTTCTACGCCATTAGTGATGCAGAAAGTGTGCAAAACCTTGCATATGCGCTCAAGGGTCTGCAAAGAAGTGCGTCCGCAGACTCTCTTTCTGACCAGGACGGATACACCAGCTCCAGCAGTCTGAGCGGCTGCGATTCTCCCAGTCTGGAGGGCAAACGTCTGCCCATTTTCAGTCGCCTGTCTGTCTCAGATGACTAGAAAACACTGTGCATATTGCATTGGCTTATTCATAAAGTCAACGTGATTAGGCATGGGGCGGTGTATGATGGTATGATAACCTAATGATGAACAAAATATGTTCTTTATTTAATGTCTGGCTCAAAAACAACACCTTTTTGCAGACATTGAACACAGTATATTTAATTTTACGAGCGTTTCTGATCCTACAGAACAGTAGATTTTGATGTGGACGGTCCACTTTTCTGCTGCATTAAAAAAAGCTGCATAAAATAGTCCTAAAAAATATGCTATATCAGAAAATTCGGCCGGTTTTAAAACCCCAAACCGCTGTAAACATCATCGTCCCATGCCAACACGTGATAGTTCATGAACGCAAGAAAACTTGATGTATACCGTTGTATACCTGTTTGAAGCTGCAGTGGGAACTTCACTTTAGGTTTATGTGTTTTGGGAAGCAGTGTTTTGTCTGTCCTTTTCCCAAGGCGCCCATCTGTAGTCTAACCAAAGCTGAGCAGCTTAGAGTATATACATCTCTAGTGTCTAATACGTCTAACTCGCTCCCTGAACATATACTGTAGCCTTTAGTTGAGGCATTATGGTTGTTTTTTAAACAGACAGTATTATTGAGTAGTCTAACCGTAGTCCTTTCTTTAAAAACAAACTATTTATTGCTTTTGTAATATGCATTGGTTATGTGAGTGTGTGTGTGTGTGTTTATGCATTTGGAAGAAGGAACGATGTACATAAGGCTTTTTGTTTGTTTCTTTGAGCCCATTTGTCTGCTTTTGCACGAGCTATATCTCTTAGCTTTAACGAAGACCGGCCGCACAGAGTCTCAGTGTTGGAATCTCAGGATTGTTGTGCTATCTGTACACTCCTGTATATTAATAGTCAGAGATATCCATAAGGAAGAGTCAAAGATGTCCATATGCAAGCCAACGTGAATGTGAAAATGACAGAAACAAGTCAAGTCCAACCGCAGCTTCTTATTTTAACGTAAGACGCGAGTTCTGATGTTCGTAGGTTGTGTTTTATTATTTGATGTTCGTTTTTTTTTGTTTTTGTTTTTTTGACAAGACACGCTTTTGCCTTTTGTTAACTTAAAACTTATTTATTTGTTTTTTTTCAAAGTGTGAGTACAGTATATTGTGTTGTGCTTTCGTTTCGTGTTTGTTTACTTGTATAATTTAAATGACCTGTTTACATTCCATGGGATAGTGATGCCCATTTTCATTATAATATATTGTTTTAAATAAACTTTTCAAGGGAACCGCTTGCGCCTCCTTCAATGCATGTAAAAAAAAAAAATGCATGTGATTTATTTATGTTGTCCCGACACGAATCCTTTAAGTTAACAAATTTAAGTGGGTTGAACACAAAACAATTAAGTTGTCCACAAAAAAACCTCAAGCATTGTGTCGTTTCAGCTCATTTTGAATAAGTAGTTTGAGCAAACAGCAACTAAATCAGTCCTTGATTCGTTTTTCATTGTTGCTTTTTTTCACATCCTTGCTTTTTTGTGCTTCAATATGAAGGAATTAACTTGACAAGACCTGCTTTTGCCTCTGCTATGTTGTCCCAACACAAATTCTTGAAGTTAACAAATTTAAGTGGGTTGAACATAAAACAATTAAGTTGTCCACAAAAAAAATCTAAAGAATTGTGTCGTTTTAGCTCATGAATAAGCAGTTTGAACCAGCAACAAAATCAGTCCTTGATGTGTTTTTCATTGTTGCTTTATTCACATCCTTGCTTTTTTGAGTTGGGACAATATGAAGGAATTAAGTTAACTTGTTATTTCTTACCAATTTAGGTAAATCGAACATAAAACAATTAAGTTGTCCACAAAAAAATCTCAAGAATTGTGTTGTTTCAGCTCATTTTAAATAAGTAGTTTGAACCAGCAACAAAATCCGTCTTTGCTTTGTTTTTAATTGTTGCTTTTTTTACATTGTTGTTGTTGTTTTTTTTGTTACGACAAAATGAAAAAATTAAGTTTACTTATTATTTCTTACCCAATTAAGTAAAACGAACATAAAACAATTAAGTTGTCCCAAAAACTCAGGAATTGTATTGTTTTAGCTCATTTTAAAGGAGTAGGTTGAACCAGCAACAAAATCAGTTCTTGCTTTGTTTTTCATTTGTTGTTGTTTTTTGACAATCTTGCTTTTTTGAGTTGGGACAACATGAAGAAAATTATTTAACTGATTTCTTACCCAATTAAGTTAACTGAACATAAAACAATTAAGTTGTCCCAAAACAATCTCAAGAATTGTGTCATTTCAGCTCATTTTGAAGATGTAGCTTGAAAAACTGCAACACAATCATTGTTTTTCCATTTGTTCCTTTTTTCACATCCTTGCTTTTTTTATGTTGGGACAACATGAAGGTATTCAGTTAACTTATGATTTGTAGAATTAAGTTGTCCCAACAAAATTCAAGAATTGTGTCGGTTCAGCTCATTTTAAATAAGTAGTCTGAACCAGCAACAAAACCAGTCCTTTGCTTTGTTTTTCATTGTTGTCTTTTTTCCACATTTTTGCTTTTTGTGTTGGAAAACATGAAGGAATTGAGTTATTTCTTACCAATTGAAGTAAACAATGAGCAAAAGTGCACAGAAAACAATTAAGTTGTCCCAAACAAATGTGAAATTGGGTCGTTTCAGCTCATTTTAAAGTTGTAGTTTAAGCAAACAGTAACAGAGTCAGTCCTTGCATTATTTTTTATTGTTGCTTTTGTCATATTCTTGCTTTTTAGTGTTTGGACAACATGAAAAAATTAAGTTAACTTACTATTTCTTACCCATTTAAGTAAACGGAACATAAAACAATTAAGTTTTAATTGTTTTAAAAAAAAATTTTTAATCACAAGAATTGTGTCGTTTCAGCTTATTTTGATGTAGGTTGAACTAGCAACAAAATCAGTCCTTGCTTTGTTTTTCATCATTGTTTTCACCACATTCTAGCTTTCTTGTGTTGGAAAAACATAAAGGAATTAAGTTAACTTACTATTTTCTACCAACTGAAGTAAACTGAACATAAAACAATTAAGTTTTTGGAAAGTTATCCCAAAAAAAATCAAGAATTGTGTCGTTTCAGCTTATTTTTAAAGACAAACAGCAACAAAAATCTTTTTTTTCCCCCCAGTTTTCAGTCCTTGCTTTGTTTTTCATTGTTGCCTTTTTCACAATCCTTGTTTTTTTATGTTGGGACTCATTATTTATTACCAATTGAAGTAAACCAAACATAAAAAATTAAGTTCCCCCCAAAAAAACTCAAGAATTGTGTCATTTCAGCTCATTTTAAAGAAGTAGTTTGAACAAACAGCAGCAAAATCAGTCCTTGCTTTGTTTTTCTTTGTTGTTTTTTTCACAATCCTTGCTTTTTATGTTGGAAGAACTTAAAAGAATTAACTTAACTACTTAATTCATACCAATTTAAGTAAACCAAACATAAAACAATGAAGTTGTCCCAAAACAAACTCAACAGTTCTGCCGTTTAGGCTCATTTCAGTTTGAACAAGCAGCATTTTGTTTTTCAAGCGTTCAGTCTTTGCTTTTATTTCTTCACATCAGCTAATGAACATCAATCTTAAACGTCATTAGAAACCTCCTATCCATGTGAGGGCCCTCCGCTCGCATTTAACACAAGTTCAGTTGAGCGCCGCTCCTTCCATCTGCCTTCTTGAAAGAAAAGAAAAATGCATACTTGACAGCTCTTTTAATTATGCAAGCCGCAAACACACACAAAGGCCGAGCGAACAGATGAAGGCTTTTGTGTGTTGCTCCGCTCATTGTTCCTGCATTTGTGCATGCAAGACTAAGAAACATCCCACTGTCACACGCGGTCATGGACAATAGCCAAAGGTCTCGCTGGCTTTTATTGGGACGAGGCCGGGCAGTAAATGAAATGCAAGGGCATTTCTCACATCAGGGCTCCATTGTGAGGCCGCTCTCCTTTTCTTAAGCACATCTGTATGCTAATGGAGCGGCAGAAGGGAGCAGTGATTTGCAAGTCTATTGCAGGGCGGTAGGTCTTCGGATTTACCAGACACAAACATGCAACCGAGAAGGCTGGGAAAAAGAGTGGGGGTGTTTGTTATGTGATACCCTAATCACTCATGTTATGCTGCAAGCTCAGTAAACTTGACCGTTTACGTTCCGAGCTCGAGTCTGATAACCGCTTTCACAAGGACTCCACATGCAAATAGTCTCCGGTGGATGTTTTTGAGCTACAAGAGATGAGGGAAAGGGCTTTAAGGGCAGCTCACGCTATAGAGATGGTTTGCAGATACCGCCACCTTGTGTTTAAAGGGATAGTTTAACAAAAATGTACATTTATTCTCAACGATTCTTTATTTCTGTAGCTTCTACAATGTAGATTGAGTCAAAGCAGCTTAACATTGAAGTTCTGGTAAACTGAAACCAGAGTCAGTCCCGTTTTCAGAGTTGAAGTTCAGTTCAGTGTGAAAGTCCAAACACTAATCCATCGATGCGCAGCTCTACAAGTCCCAAACCAAGCAAGCCAGTGGCGACAGTGGAGGAACAAACTTCACCAATTGACCAAAGTGAAGGATAAAAAACCCCGAGAGAAACCAGATTCAGTGGTGCACGACCATTTCTCCTCTGGCCAAACGTCTTGTGTAGAACTGCAGTCTGGGTGCTGGAGAACACTGACAGGGTTCAACGCTAAGGATATTTTCTACTGGCCCAATTGGACCAGTGGTTAAGACTTTTACTTGCCCTGCCAATATTTTCACTGTCCTTACCAAAAAATGTTAATAGCTATGTCTTAGCCACAAATTAAAAAAATAAATATTTAATATTTAAAAAATATTTAAAAAAAAAGGTTAATAAATGTACAATGAGCAAGATTCAAAGTGTTTTGCAAACAAAAGCAGCAAAATGTGCAGGCATTTTATTGCAAAACAAAAGATGGCTTGCCTGCCAAACTGACGTCAAACTGTACAAAACATGGACAAGTAGTCACAGGTAAATTAAACTTTAGTGACAGGGCATCAGTGGCCCAATCGGGCCAGTAACAATCCTGTCTACCGTCCCGAGCATCTAACACGCAGGCCCCGGGCCATCGGGCAGTCCTTATTGTTGAGCCCTGCTTGACGTCCATCGTGGAACAGCTGCAGGTGTGAGTAGGCCACCAGAGAGTGAACTCAGAACTCAAGAGTAAACTCTACAATTATTGAATGGTATCAATCTTTTTTAACAAATCGAACTCAGGCAGGCAAAGAAAATAATAGTTTGTCTCAAGTCAAATATAGTAGTGCTGGTGTCCCCCAGGGCTGTGTGAGCTCATCACTTTTATTAACTCTATATACTAATGAGTGCTCGAGCAGGCACTCACAGAATCTTATGTTGAAATATTCAGACGATACAGTAATTAAGTTTCCTGAACAAACAAGATCCCGTTTCTGTCTATTTTTCTGAAAGTGATTCATTTGTTGAGTGGTGTGATTTTTAAAAGTAAATGCGAAAAAAAACAAAAAACAACGGAAATAATCTTGTATCCCGAGTGTGTTGTCGAGCATTTACCAGTGTTATAATCAAGAAATCACTCAAGTACAGTCATACGAGTATTTGGGAATTCACATAGACCGGTCTCTAACATGGGACAATCACGTAAACTGGATCTGTGAAAAGCTTCACTAAAGACTGTATTTTCTACCAAGGTTATGGTTTTACGGTGTTGATAAGAAAATCATGTACTTATTTTATCAAGCTGTATTTGAAAGTGTTATCAGGTGTGGTCTATCTACATGGTATGGCAATCTTTCAGTAAATCTGTTTAATATTATCAGAACTGCTATAAACTAATAGGATCTGAAACTTTTACTAGTATACAAACACTCTACGAGCAATGCACTCTGAATAGAGCGAAAAGAATTTTAAGTAACCCATCTCATGTACTCTTCCCATTTTACAATCTTTTACCTTCTGGAAGAAGATACAGAACTTTCCGCTGGAAACAGAACAGGCTGAAGAACTCTTTTATTCCAGTGTCAATCCGACTATTGAACAATGAATGATAGTGTGTGTAATTCTTTTGCATGTTGGCTTATTTTTAAATTGTTATTGTGTCAGAATCTGCTGAAGTGCTGTGTGAGTCTACAGAAAATTTCCCCTTGAGGGACAATAAAGTATACAAACAAACAAACAAACAAACAAACACTTGATCAGTACTTACTATTTGTTTCTATCAGTTTCTTTCTGATAAAAACAAATTAAGGTATTTTGAAGATGGCTGGAAACGTAATCCAGAGTTCCTGTAGGTCTTATCAAGTCAAATTTAAGATCCTTTAGGAATGAAATGTCTGCCTTATACAGGGTTAAACACTATTTTCTCTAATGGCCTGTTACTATCATGAGGAATTGTGTAATTGCTTTAATTTTCTTACCCTGATTGTCTGTTCGTCTGTTTTGAATTGTATCACTTAGCAATAGTTTTTTAAATTTAGTTTTTTAAATTATTTTTAATTATAATTTTTTTAATTTAATTTATTTAATTCATTTTATTGAACTGTATTGTTGGTCATTGGATACGGTGTCGGCCAGCTTTGAATAATGGTATGAATATGAATAATGGAACTTTAAGAAATGACTAATATTGGCCTTGACTGTACACTCACTCACACACACACACACACACACACACACACACACACACACACACACGCGCGCGCGCAAAAACACACACACTTTGCATTTTTCTTTTTCAACCACACGAGGGCAGCAGATCTTAAATCACAGACAAACATCTCACATCTTTTCCACTGCACAAACAAACTGCAGTTTCCTACAAGATAGCATCTGTCATCCTGCAGGAGCAGCGGTCTGCCGTCTCATAAATTAACCTTAAATTAACCTTAACATTACATATAGCTAACAATAAAATAATTTTAAAAATAGTTATTTTTACAGTAACAGGCATATATTTAACAATAAGTCAATATTTTTTAATATATATATATATATAAATATAAATACATATATATATGGCAAGGCAAGTTTATTTCTATAGCATATTTCATACACAGTGGCAATTCAAAGTGCTTTACATAAACAAGAATATAAAAAAATATAAGAAAACAAAAAACAAATAATAAAGTGATTAAAAACAGATCAAAACAGCTTGAAGTGTGTGTGTGTGTGTGTGTGTGTGTGTGTGTGTGTGTGTGTGTGTGTGTGTGTGTGTGTGTGTGTGTGTGTGTGTGTGTATACATTATTAGCCCCCCTTTGATTTGTTTTTTTTTTTTTTTACATTTTTTAATATTTCCCAAATGATGTTTGACAGATTCAGGAAATTTTCACAGTATGTCTGATAATATTTTTTCCTCTGGAGAAAGTCTTATTTGTTTTATTTCGGCTGGAATAAAAGCAGTTTTTAATTTTTAAAACACCATTTTAAGGTCAATATTATTAGCCCCTTTAGAATATTTTTGCTTTCAATAGTCTCCAGAATAAACCACTGTTATGCAATAACTTGCCTAATTACCCTAACCTGCCTAGTTAACCAAATTACCCTAGTGAAGCCTTTAAGTGTCACTTTAAGCTGTATAGAAGTGTCTTATAGAATATCTAGTCTAATATTATTTACTGTCATCATGGCAAAGATAAAATAAATCAGTTATTAGAGATGAATTATTAAACTATTATGATTAGAAATGTGTTGAAAAAAATCTGCTCTCCATTAAACAGACATTGGGGAAAAAATAAACAGGGGGCTAATAATTCAGGGGGGCTAATAATTCTGACTTCAACTGTGTATTATTTTTTTTTTTTTCAAGTAGGCATGCAACGACTATAAATTTTGGTTTTACGATTATAGTGTAAGAAATAATCACGGTTTCACGGTTATCACGATTATTTCATTGATTTCAAAACCCCACTAGTTTAAAACTAAAATTATTTTAAATTTGGTTCAGTAGTTCGGGCCTAAATAAAGACTTGTTACCATTTTAAAAGTTCATTTGATTGACTTTATAAAAATCAGTGGATATTATTGATGAATTTATTGGGTAAAATTGTTACTTTTTACTGTCATTCAATGTGTTTTGGTCTATATCAATGCACTGTCCCTTTAATTACGCGGCAAAAATAGACCCAGTGCCAAAACTGTCAAGGCACTGCTGCTTCAGTGACGCTCGCGCTTCTGCATGCAGTATGAATGTGAGAGTATCCCAGTACTGGTTTGCTGCTGGAAGGTCATCCGCTGTGTAAAACACATGCCGGAATAGTTGGTGGTTCATTCCACTGTGGCGACCTCTGATAAATAAAGGAACTAAGCTGAAGGAAAATGATGAATGATTTCTCAAGTTCATCGTGTGTAAAGATAATGTTTAATCTAGTTAGGAAAGAATGCACACTCTCCTAATACATAGCATATAACAGGACTCATGCAAAGCAGTTTGGGCAGCACGGTGGCGCAGTGGGTAGCACATTTGCCTCACAGCAAGAAGGCCCCAGCTGGGTCAGTTGGCGTTTCAGTGTGGAGTTTGCAAGTTTTCTCCGAGTTCCCGTGGGTTTCCTCCGGGTGCTCCGGTTTCCCCCACATGTCCAAACACATGCGCTATAGGGGAATTGCATAGGCTAAATTGTCGGTAGTTTATGTGTGTGAATGAATGTGTATGGGTAAATATGCTGAATAAGTTGGCGGTTCATTCCGCTGTGACGACCCTTGATTAATAAAGGGACTAAGCCGAAAAGAAAGTGAATAAATGAATGCAAAGCAGTTTTCAGCGAGTAAGCTCTCAGCTTTCTGCCCTCCTTTGCTTGTCCTCATGCGCCCTGCATTTATTTCTGCCATTTCCTGAGTCATTACTTTAACTATTTTAATCGCCTATATATGAATATTTGAGGGCAAACTGTGAAGAGGAAGTGATGCCACTTCTGTAAAAATATTTACCACTGAAATAACGTGTGAAAAAGCAGTGTTTAGTTGTACTGAAAGTCCAGACTGTTCTTCAACAGACGGCACTTTCTGATAGTTTAATGTTAACGAAATAAAAGGTCACTTTAAGGGAAGCACATCTTTTGGCAATTTACTATGATTTACTGTGGTCTGATTATTGTGCCATCATTTAACACTCAGTAAATGCATGTTTTAACAAATCTTCTGTGTATGGTACTGTTTGCTTTGCTCTTCTAGCGCTGGATTTTGAAAACTTCACTCTGTAAATCTGAAGCGATCTGGCGGCTCCTCTTTCAGTCATTATGCTCCAAAAATTTGGCCCTACTCACTATTGACGAGTTTTGATTTGGTTTGACTTTCTTTCTTTCGATTGAACACAAAAGAAGATATTTGGACAACGTTGGAAACCTGTAACCATTGACTTCCATTGTATTTGTTTTCCTATATGGAAGTTAATGGTTACATTTATATTTATATCGTATCTCCTTTTTTTAATGACAGTGCACAAAAATACAATGGAATATACAAATTCAGTCATTCATTTTCTTGTCGGCTTAGTCCCTTTATTAATCCGGGGTCGCCACAGCGGAATGAACCGCCAACTTATCCGTTTTTAGTTGCCGTTTTTACGCTGCGAATGCCCTTAGACTTCGAAAACTTTATTGATCCCGCAGGAAAATGCTTACGTAATGACTGCCATAACACACAAAACACAGAAACACAAAAACACAAGACAGAATAAATAAATTAAATAAGTGAAATAAGTCAGCCGCAACTCATCATTAGGAAACATCCACACACACAAACACACACACACACACACACACACACACACTCATACACTACGGACAATTTAGCATCCCCAATTCACCTGTACCGCATGTCTTTGGACTGTGGGGGAAACCGGAGAACCCGGAGGAAACCCACGCGAACAAAGGGAGAACATGCAAACTCCACACAGAATTATTATTTGTATGTGTTTGTGTGTGTTTAGGTGTGTTTATGTGTTTACGTGCATGTGTGTGTGTGTGTGTGTGTGTGCGTAGGTGTTTGTGTATCTGTGTGTTTATGTGTTTGCATTTGTGGGCATGGGTATGTATAGGTGTGTATGGGTATGTGTTTGTGTGTGTCTGTGTGTTTAGGTGTGTTTATGTGTTTGCATGTGTGTATGGGTATGTAAAGGTGCGTGTGTGTGTGCGTGCATGCGTGTGTTTGTGTGCTTGTGTCTGTGCTTTGAGGTGTGTGTGTGCGTGTGTGTGTGTGTGTTTGTGTGTAACTAGATTTTGTGTTTAAAAATGGTTTTACTGCGGTTGGGTAAAAAAAATTGACCCGGAGGACACCAGTTGTACCTTTGTGATCTTTTAAGAAAAAGTCACCAACATCAAGATAAAAAACATTTGATTTTACAGGATGTCTCTGCAGCAGCATTAAAACACACACACACACACACACACACACACACCTAATCGCACAGACACACACACACACACACACACACACACACACACCTAATCGCACAGACACACACACACACACACACACACACACACGCACGCGCACACACACACACACACACACACACACACACACACACACACACACACACACACACACACACACACACACACAGAGAGAGAGAGAACAATATAAAGCAACATGTTCTCACAAACAACCTGCTCCTCCGCTCACAACACAACTTCCTGTCAGCTTGAACAGAGCAGAGTTCAGATAACAGATGTGTGTGTGTGTGTGTGTGTGGCTGAACTTTATAATCAGGACACCGTTAAAGGCACAGTTCACCAAAAAATGACAACTGCCTCATCGTTTACTCACGCTTCACTAGTTTCAAACCTTCACGGGTTTCATTCATTCAGCTGAACACAAATATTCTGTTGAAGATATTTTGAAAAATGTTGTAAACCTGTAACCATTAACTTCCATAATACTTGTTCTTCCTACTATAGAAGTCAATGGTTACAGGTTATAAGAAGATAAACAGTTGAAACCGGTCAACATTGACTTCCATACTACTTGTTTACTATAGAAGTCAATAGTTACAGGTTTTCAGTTTCTTCTAAATATCTTCAACAGAAGAAAGAAACCGGTCTGAAACCACTTGAAGGTAAAGAAGAAGTGAGTAAGTTCCATTAAAACCACTCGCACCCTGTTCACACTTCATCTTCAACTCTCAAAACTCGACTGACATGGTTTACTAGAACTTCTATGCTAAGCTGCTTAGATTAATCTGGGGTCCGCCAACCGCCAACACATCCAGCATATGTTTTACAAAGCGGATGCCCTTCCAGCTGCAACCCATCACTGGGAAACACCCATACACACCGATTCACATACATACTGTACACTACAGACAATTTAGTACCACATGTCTTTGGACTGGGGGGGACACCCGGAGGAAACCCACGTGAACGCAGGGAGAACATGCAAACTCCACACAGAAATGCCAACTGACCCAGCAGGGGATCAAACCAGCGACCTTTATGCTGTGAGGCGACTGTGCTACACACTGCGCCACCGTGACGCCCTATGGATATTTTAATTTCTTATTTGTACAGTTGAATAGTCAACAACGCAGAACATAAATCATCTAGATATCCTATAAATCAGGGGTCACCCATCTCAGTCCGGGGGGGCGGTGTCTCTGCAGGGTTTAGCTCCAACTTGCTTCAACAAACCTTTTTGGATGTGTTAAAATCAAAGCTGCGTCCCAAATCGCATACTTATGCACTATTCTACGCCATTTTGTAGTATAAATAGTGTAAGTAGTGCGTTCACACTGAAAACTCTGAAAATAATAAGTGCACTTTAATTTCCCGGATGATGCACTCATTCAGCGGCTAAAATGAAGTGTGTAATGATGGACACTTCACGCACTCAACGACCGCAGGTTTGCTTACGTAGCGGAAGAGGCGGAGCTATCGGACGCACATGTTGAATAACTTTATTTATTTTGGATGATGAAAGCAAAATTCTTCTACGAGAGTGATTATAGAGCCTCCCGATGGTGATTGCGGCAATACTTACGGCAGATATTATCTGATAATTCGGTCGTTTACTTCAATGATTTGGCGACCGTCAAAGGTCGTCAGGGAAACGGGTTGAATTTCCGCTTAGTAAAAAAAACATTAGTGTGCCGTTTGGGACGACACTACATACATATACTATCCTGTTGAGTGTGTAAGTGCATAAGTACATAGTGCATGAGTGCATAGTGTGCCATTTGGGACGCAGCTCAAGTAAGACCTTGATTAGCTTGTTCAGGTGTGTTTGATTAGGGTTGGAGCTAAGATCTGTAGGACACCAGCCCTCCAGGAACATGTTTGGTGACCCCTGCTATAGATATTATCTAGATCTAGTATCCAGCATCTTTCTTATCTAGATAGCATAGCTTTAGAATGTGTATCGTTTGCTTTATTGTCCACTTATTTAAATGTCCTTCTATTAAATATTTCCCAAATGATGTTCAATAGATTCAGGAAATTTTCACAGTATGTCTGATAATATTTTTTCTTCTGGAGAAAGTCTTATTTGTTTTATTTCAGCTGGAATAAAAGCAGTTTTTAAATTTTTAAAAGCCATTTTAAGGTCAATATTATTAGGCCGCTTAAGCAATGTTTGCTTTGTCTACAAAACAAAAAACCACTGTTATACAATGACTTGCCTAATTACCCCAACTTTACCCTAATTACCCTAGTGAAGCCTTTAAATGTCACTTTAAGCTGAATAGAAGTGTCTTGAAGAATATCTAGTCTAATATTATTTACTTTCATCATGGCAAAGACAAAATAAATCAGTTATCAGAGATGAGTTATTAAATCTATTATGATTAGAAATGAGTTTAAAAAATATTCTCTCTGTTAAACAGAAATTGGGGGGGGGAAATAAACAGGGGGGCTAATAATTCAGAGGGGGTTATAATTCTGACTTCAACTGTATGTATGTGTGTACAATATGCAAGTATGCATGTACCCTCAGCTCCTGAAAAAAACTTGCCTTATGTGTTTTGCACACACTTGTCAAATAAAGCTCATTCTAATTGTGGAAGACTATAGACAGAACAGAAGCACCAGCAGATGGAAATAACAACAACACAACTATGAGAAGGAACACTCATAGTGAAATGTCGTGACAGGTTTTCACACACTATTGTTGAGAAGTAAAAAAAAAAAAGTAAGAAAAGAAACGCCTCTCCAAAAGCTTCTCATATTATATTGCATAAACGGAGACGAGTGAATCATCTTAAAAAGAGTGACTTATAAGATATATACTTCAAGATATAATAGTTTTAATAAATAATTTCTAATAACTAATGTATTTTATCTTTGTCATGACGACAGTTAATAATATTAGACAAGATATTCTTCAAGACACTTCTATACAGCTTAAAATGACATTTGAAGGCTTAATAGGTTAATTAGGCAGGTTAGGGTAATTAGGCAAGTTATTATATAGCGATGGTTTGTTCTGTAGATTATCGAGAACAAAATATAGCTTAAGGGGCTTTTAATATTGACCTTAAAATGATGTAAAAAAAATTAAAAACTGCTTTTATTCTAGCCGACATACAACAAATAAGACTTTCTCCAGAAGAAAAAATATTATCAGACATACTGTGAAAATTTTCTTGCTCTGTTAAACGTGAAACTAGTGAAAGGGGGGCTAATAATTCTGACTTCAACTATATATATATATATATATATATATATATATATATATATATATATATATATATATATATATATATATATATATATATATTTAACTATATAACTATATATATATATTTAACTATATAACTATATATATATATATATATATATATATATATATATATATATATATATATATATATATATATATATATATATATATATATATATATATATATATATAAGCTATATTTTAACTTTTAAAAAGTGCATCTGATGACCTTCCCGGCCAATCACAATCATTTCTGTTGAGCACCTGAACACAATGGCAAATCAGAGCTTTTTAATAACGCGCTCAAATGTAAGTGGGAATTAGGTGCTTTTAAAATTTCAATACCGATCTGTATTGAAATCCAGTATTGTAACTACACTATGAAATCACCCCAAACATTTTAAAATAATGAATTCTTCACAAAAAAGTTTTTCAATCCTTCTGGTGAAATATATTTCACATCTTAATGTACATCACTGAAAATTTAAATATTTACAATGTCAATACAGTGATAGCAATGTCCATTATTTCCCATTATCGTTCAGCCCCAGCCCAAATATCTAAAAATTCCTTAATCAAGAAGCCTTTTCTGGATACGTTAAACATATTGTCTTGTTTTAAGAAATAATAAGTCAAAACTTAGCGAGTTTGCTAATAAATATGTCAAAAGATTATTTAGCTTACCCCATTGGCCGATTATTTAGCTTGTTTTAAAGATAAACTCTCCTAATTTAACTCATTATTTCTTAAAACAAGACGATATATTTTTGCTTGTCTAAAAAATGCTAATTGATTTAGGAATTGTTAGATATTTGGACTAGAAACAAGGCAAAACACTACATAAGAATAGCAGTTTTTGTATTGCAGTCTCCTCGGTTGACAGTACAACACAGACCCTTCAGCAGGCATTTCTTCCATTCAGCAGACTCGTTCAGACAGGTTTACCACATACTTATTTTGTTTTTTCCAGTTCCAACAAAAATGAGGCGAAAACATTTCAGTAATCATGCTTATGTCATCAGTAATAATTGCATATAGTATAGGTGGAGGCCACAATGAGAAATCCACAAACAAATATCATCATCAGCGAAGCTTTCGCAACAGGAAAACTAAACACCTCCTATCAGTTACTCGCAGCTCACACACAAGCAAAAAATATACATAGAGGAAGGAAGGAATGGGTGTGGAGCGTTTCTAAACTGTTTTTGGGTTACAAGAAGTCTAAAGGGGGGCAGCAGAAAGATATGCGTTTGTTCACTCTGAATGCAAAACAATTGAGGACATGCACCACAAAACTTACACAACAAGCTAATTTACATGATCATTTCTATATATTTTACTTAGTGCTATTAAATAATTCATTATGATTATTGATTATTCATATGCGAATTAAAGGTTTATATTATTCACATACACTATTTAAAGTCCCAAGATTTAATGAAGTGAAATTAAAAGATTAATTCATACATTAGGCAGTCTTAAAGCTGAATAGGGTCGATGTAAAATGAAAACTTTGTTTAATGTTGTGTTTTATTCACATATATTAGTTTTTGTCCCTTTGTAAGGAGTATTGAACAAGCTGTTATGCAAGAAAAAATTCTGATCACACAGATACAGATTGTATTGCAATGATATGATGATACACCTTCATTGTTCATTCATAATATATACATATATATATGCATGTACTCTGTAGATTTATTCATATACTGCATATATATGCAAACATGCAAGTATACATGTTAGAGAAAATGTTTATATATGTTTATTTACATGTGAAATATTTGATTTTGTTACGTATATTTTTTAAATAAATTTTTATTATTATATTTATTTAATATTTTATGAATATTTAATAAATACATTCATTTAATCCATTCATTTTCTTCAGCTTAGTCCCTTTTTATTAGGGTTCACCAAAGTGGAATGAACCACCAACTATTCCAGCATATGTTTTACGCAGGGGATGCCCTTCCATCACTGGGAAACACCCATACATCCTCATTCACACACACACACACACACACACACACACACACACACACACACACAAACACACACACACACACAAACACACACACACACACACACACACACACACACACACACACACACACACACACACACACACACACACACACACACACACACACACACTCATATATTATGTCCAATTTAGTTCATTCCAAGTTTGAATAAAGTTAAATTAAAACATTCATTTATACATCAGGCTGTCGTGAGCTAAATATGGTCTGTGTAAATTGAAAACATTGATTAATGTTATGTTTATGCATGTACATTAGTGTTGCGCAATATACAATTTTAGCATCGATATCGCAACGTGCACATTCGCAATATGGGATCTGCAATGTTAGGTTAAGTTTATGGTTGAGCAAGAGTTGCAAAGGAGTAAAAACGGATTATTTGCATGTGCTTTGAGGATTGTGACTGCTTGAGAAATTCAGAAAAGCTTCAAGATTTATTAAGGCACAAGAAACTGTATGATTTGTAACTTTAATAAGGCTAATTTGATAGAATTATTAATATGATACTCTTTCTCTCTTACTCTAGTGTTATTTTACATTTGCTCATTTAATTTCTGCCCCTGAATGCTATTAATAATGTACAGCTCTGTTTATTCCATTCATTTAATCTTTGCTCTGATGTATTTATTTATGTATTTATTACATTGTTTGTTTATTCAGAGGTAAAGTTAGTTCATATCATCAGCAGTACTCTCTCAGTGAGATCTTAGTCAAATGATTTCTAAGTTACTAAAGTTTACCGTACGTTAATATCACTACAATATTACGGACTGAAAGATCCGCTGTAAATGCTGCTCTCTGAGTGTAAACATGTACACACCGCAATCAAACTGTTACCGTCTTGTAGGACTTTCGCTGCATTTTGTGACATGAATAACACACACACACGGCTTTCTGACGCTACCTGCCGAGGGCATCTAAGTTATAGAAAAATCTCTCATTCGCTGTGCGGTATCAAACACTCATTCATTTTATTTTTGGCTTAGTTCTTTCATTAATTCGGAATTGCCACAGCAGAATGAACCACCAACTTATCCAGCAGGTTTTACGCAGCGTATGCCTTTCCAGCCGCATACACCCATCACTGGGAAATGGTATCAGACATTCCATTAAAAATACACGCTTCCAGCAATTCCTCGAATCAAATATCTCGTTCGTCACGAGGGGCATGAATGAAATTCCTGAATGAAAAAGCCAAACTGCAGTAAAAGTCCACCATTTAATAATTTGTCAAATAATTTGATGACTGATGTCCATGTAAACACAGTCAGTCTTTCTCCCTTGCATCTGTGTGTTTGTTTTGCCCCTGTGAAAATCAGCACGTGCCCAAAAGGAAACTCCCATTTTTATGCAAATTTTATGCACCATCCCGCTTTCCCTCCCCTGTCACTCCCACCTAAACAGAGCTAGACACACCCACTTTTCTGACTTTTTCCAAACCCTAGTGGCAAAGAATTCTGGCCCAGATTTGGCATAAAGCTGGCACAGCAGGCATTCATCCGGCACTGGCACACAGCATGTGGGCCAAACATGGCCCGGGTTTGGCAGAGGTGGCACCGTCTTTAAGGCGGCACACAAGATTTGGGCCAGATGAAAAACGTAGTATTTGGCCCAGATTTAAAAATTTGATAAGTGGGCCATGTGAGTTGGGCCAGTCTTGACCCACATTTAAAATACACTAAAATCATTTTTGAGTAAAGAAAAAAAATTCTACCAATCAGGTCACTTTGAGAAAAAGCGTGCCCATAGTGTGCCTAAAGCGCATCACTCCATGGGTTTATCAATTTCATTGCAATCGTGACACACCAACCTATCTGGCCCAGTTCAGACCCTGTAATGAGTTATTAACTTGGCTGAGACTTGGCCCAGATATGGTCCGTGTTTGGCCCTTGTCTGGAAGCCAGATTTGGTCCAGTCATGTACCGTAATTCACTGCGGCATGTGGGCCATGCAAAACCTGATTGTGTGGGCCAGAGCTGGGCCAGAGAAATTTTGCTATGTGGGAACTAGAGGTGTGAAAACAGCCTGCTGACACAGGGGGGTCTCGTGGCCCTTTAATAATTTGTAGATATTTGGACTAGAAACAAGACTATAATGCAAGTAAGAAAAGCATTTTTAGCAGTGTGATAAAAGCTCTAAAACCTTTACATGGTGACAATTTGCTAAAAATGATCTTAAATGAGGTAAATGCATAAAGAAAGCTTCAGGAATTATTAAAAGCAGGACAGTCCAGTAAAATGTGCTTCACTGTAAGATGAACTGTGCAGTATAGGTCACCTTTGAGCAAAAAACTATGGGTTAATCTTCTATGTCCAATATGACATCTAGTAAAAATTACATGATCAAATCCTAAAATGTCTTCATATTCTGTTTGAGATTGAGATTATTATTTTTCAATGCATCCCACTTCTAAAATAAAAATAACATCACTTTACAAAACAAGATATGCAGAGCAGCAAACCCTTCTGCAAGCAGTGCTGAGCCAAAGAGACCTCAGTATGTGAAACTCGGGTGCTAGATATATGAAATAACCACATTTTATTATAGCAACATCCCCTGCGAGGTTGTGGTTTACAACGAATACAAACACTCTGCTGCACATCACGCCTGAAACTCATTCGCTGTTAAAAGTTCAGTGCCAAACACAGCTTCTTGGGGCTTTTTGTTTTACATTAAAGGCGCAGTTCTCCCAAAAATGAACATGTACTCACTACTGACTCACCCAAGTTGTTCCAGACTTGAGTTTGTTTCTTTAGAACACAAAAGAAGATATTTTGAAGAATGCTAAAAACCTGTAACTATTCACTTCAGTAGAAGAGCAAACACTATTGGAAGTCAATGGCTTTCCAACATTTTCCAAAGTATCTTCAACAGAAAAAAGACACTCATAAATGTCTGAAACAAGTAAAGGGTGAGTAATTGAAGACAGAATAATTTTTTTTGTGTGTAAACTGTCACTTTAAGAGGCATCCATTTAGACTTGATAATGTCTGTTTTTCACTCGGACGATCATTTGTAATACGTCACAACAGAAAGACAGTCAAAACACCACTGCTGACTGCATGGGGAACCAAACAGTTAAACGGCAAAAGCCAGTATCCACCCAAACCCCAACCTCAAGCCACTCGCAACCAAACCTCAACACACAAAACATCCAAACTCATCGTCACAAATCAGTATTATAATGAATACAATCAGTACATTAAAGGGAGCTATCATACCCCTTTTCACTATATGTAAATGAAGTCTGTGTTGTCTTTAGAGTGTGTGTATGGAAGTTTCAGCTCAAAATACCACACAGAAAAAGTTTTCTATCTCTCTGAAACTGACCTTTTCAGGCTTTGATCCTAATTGTGGTGTTTTGTTGACTGTAGGGTTGGGTATCGTTTGGGTTTTTTTCAATACCGGTGCTAAATCGATACTTTTAAAATGATACCGGTGCTAAAACGGTGCCTGAACCGATACTTTTTAGCCACAAAATTATGGTGGATGACTCTTTTATTTGACAACATCTTTTTAAAAAATCATTTAATAGAACAATATAATTCAAGTTTAAAGTAAACATCAACTCATTCTTTATATATTTGAATGACATTAATATAGTTCCTTTGATCGTTTGTTGGTTAGCCTAAATTTAAGATTTGCGTTATGAAATTACCTCAGCTTACTATTAACCTGTGGGGGGGCGGGCAGGGGCCATGTACTTTTGGGAGCACATTTTAACATGTAGATCACAAAATACTTAAAATATTATTGCAAGTCATTTGTTTTCATGCATCACGCTGCAGTCTTCTTAAACAAGATAATTAAATAACTTAAACTCAAAATAATCTTCCTTGTTCGTTTATTTGACAAGTAACGCTGTACTGGTGTAGGACATTTCTAACATTCAAGTACATCAAGGCACATTGCTGCACCTGTAAACTTTAACAGATAGGCCTACAGCTGAAGTCAATTTATTTTGCCTTCCCAATCATTTACAATAATGTTTCTGGAATTTTCAGTGTTCCCTAAAAAATAATTATTCTAGAGTCATAAGTCCAATTTCTTATTGTTCATTTCATGAATTCATTCATTCATTTTCTTGTCGGTTTAGTCCCTTTATTAATCCGGGATCGCCACAGCGGAATGAACCGCCAACTTATCCAGCACTTTTTTTACGCAGCGTACCCAATTCACCTGTACCGCATGTCTTTGGACTGTGAGGGAAACCGGAGCACCCAGAGGAAACCCACACGACCGCAGGGAGAACATGCAAACTCCACACAGAAACGCCAACTGAGCCGAGCCGAGGTTCGAACCAGCGACCCAGCGACCTTCTTGCTGTGAGGCGACAGAACTACCTACTGCGCCACTGCATCGCCTATTTCATAAATAAAAATGTAAATAAAAATAAGGTCAGTATTATTAGCCTCCTTAGGAAATATTTACTGTATATTTTTGAAGTACACAACCAATCAGTTACAAAATAACTTAACTAATTATTTTAACTTTTGTAGTTACCTGATTAAGTCTTTAAATGACACTTTAATCTGAATAAAAGACTATAAAATACTTAAAGAGACTTTGTCTGAATACAACTGTCTTGCAAAATAACTAGTAAAATGTTCTGTACTGACTGTCACTATAGGGTAGATAAAACAGTAGATATTAGAAATGAGTGAGACTATTATGTTTAAAAAAGTGTTGTAAATAAATCCTGTGTTGAAGACGGAAATCAAAAATGAATGAAGGCAAAACTAAACGAGTTGAATATGACTTACATGAGCGTGTCTGAAAACTGCATTTGATCAATGTCTTACATCTGTTCTTTGGTAATTGCTGACTGTTTGTAAATGCAAGACTGCATTTCCTAACGTAAAACTATGTGCACTAGATTTCTCATTAATAATGGTCTCTGCATAGCCGAGGAATTCCTAAATTGAGTGTTAAATTTCAGCAGATGCCCTTCCAGCTGCAACCCGATACTGGGAAACACCCATACACACTCATTAACACACACACTCATACACTACGGACAATTTTCATTCATTCATTCATTTTTTTACAGCTCAGTCTCTTTATTCATCAGGGTTCGCCACAGTGGAATGAACCACCAACTATTTCAGCATATGTTTTACACAGCAAATGCACTTCCAGAAGCAAACCAGAAGCAAACAGTGCTAACCACTAAGCCACTGTGTTGTCTACTCAAAAACTACTGCAACCTAAAAAAATACCCTTCAGCTGCAATCTGCCCTCGGTTTTTCTTCACAGTGACCTTCCCATGATTCAGTGCAGTGCCGTTCAGTGTTAATGCCCTTATCAAGCTCTCGCAAACGGGACTCTATGAACTTCTGCTGAAGGAGACAAGTTGCTTCAAGTCTTCGCACAACAGGAACGCCAAAATAAAATGTTCAAGGCTAAACACACACACACACACACACACACAAACACACACATACACAAACAGCATTCCAGAGAGGAAGTGGGAGCACAGAAAACACTGATTAATGAACTCATGTTTAGATAAACAAGAAGAGAAGGCCTGAGAAGAGCATATTCCCCCTGAGAATACTACTGACATAGCAGAACTGATGACCACACACACACACACAGACACACAGAGACATATTCACATGCACACACACATACATAAACAAGCATGCATGCACATACACAAACACACACAAACATAAACACATCAACCCAATCTCACGGCAATTGGTAACTTTTTGATTTAGTGGCTAATTCGTATGAATTCGTACGATCTAATTTGTACAATTTAGTAAGATTTGCTCATCCACGGTTGGGTTTAGGGGTGGGGTTGGGTGCCACGCCTCCTTTTTAAAATCATAAATTTTTGTACGCCTGAACTCATACAAATACTCGAAACACATACACACGCACACACATACACGCGCACACACGCGCGCACACACACACACACATAAACACATATACGTACACACACAAACATAAACACATACATACGCACACACACACACACATACACACTCAAACACACACACACATACACACACACACACACACACACAAAAATAAACACATACACATGCACACACTTACACACGCGCACACAAACACACACACACGCACACAAACACACACACACACACACACACACACACAAATAAACACATACACATGCACAAACATATACATACACATACACGCACATACAAACAAAAAACATACAAAAAACACAAACACATAAACACAAACACATGCACACATATTCATAGACATCCACACAAAAACAAACACACACACACACAAAAAAAAACACACACACACAAATTCATACACATACACACATACAAAGACTTAAAAAACAAATAAACACATACACACAAAAACAAACAGAAACACACACACACACACACACATACACAGACACACAAACTCAAACACACACACACACACACACAAACAAAAAACATACATAAAAGCACAAACACACATATTCATAGACATGCACACATGAACAAACAAACACACACACACACACAAAAACAAACAGAAACACACATAGATGCACACACACAAACACATAAAACACAAACACATATATTCATACATACACACAAAAACCGACACATACACAAAAACAAACAGAAACACACACACACACACACACAAACTCAAACACACACACACACACACACAAAGACATAAAAACACAAACACACACACACAACATAAACACACAGGTGAAGACACATTAACATACACACACACACACACACACAAAGACATAAAAACACAAACACACACACACACACACATCTGCAAACACAAATATGCAAAAATAAACACACACACAGATGAAGACACATTAAAACACACACACACACACACACACACACACATGTACAAACAAAAAACATACACAACATAAACACACACACATTTACTAACACAAATATGCAAAAATAAACACACATACACACAAATGCCACTCGTGGCATCATGATTTGATGATGTATTCAGATATATATTGCTTTTATACGCTGCTTGTACATCATCTTTGACATATCGAGTTTCAGAAATGAAGGTTACACTGACTGGGTCACTCTGACTGGGGCGGCTCCTTCCCAAAAGGCAGATGTTTGTATCTAAAGAGTCAATATTATTCAACACCTTACATAAGAGCACTTTAAAAGTACAAAAGTGTCCAACATTTACCTTTCAGCTGCCAATGTTGACCCTTTAGGTACAAGCACCTTTTAAAAACTCCACTTTGTACCTTTATTGCCTTCTGATTAAGTGGGTTCACTCTCTTTTGGCACGTTCTGTATTTGTGTGTTATTGTCAGCCTGTCAGATTATCTTGTTGTAATGACTAACTCATGTAGACGTTGCAACACACTACACACTCAATGTTTTGTAGGCGTAGTTGTCTGGTGAGCGTGATCTCTTAACCTAGACAAGCCTGGACTCATCTGTGGTATTTGTTAGGAGGCCGTGAAGTATCTGCTGTGATCTCAAGGATATTTTCACTTTATATTATAGCATCAAGCACAATTACACAAACGAACATGAAAATAGACATGCGCGCACATACACACATTCAAAAAATGACTGGAATACTTATTTAAAAACAATTATTGAGTGTTTTGCAACAGTTTAATAGTTTTATCCAGTTCAATTTGTAGAAGTTGATCCCAATACTTGAATTGGATATCGGTTCACAACCACATACTTTTGCTGGATCGGGTATCTGCTGGCTGGTACCGATCCAAATCTGATCTTGCGCATGCACTATTCATTCATTCATTTTCTTGTCGGCTTAGTCCCTTTATTAATCCAGGGTCGCCACTGTGGAATGAACCGCCAATTTATCCAGCAAGTTTTTACGCAGCGGATGCCCTTCCAGCCACAACCCATCTCTGGGAAACATCCACACGCATTCACACACACACTCATACACTACGGATAATTTAGCCTACCCAATTCACCTGTACCACATGTCTTAGGACTGTGGGGGAAACCGGAGCACCCGGAGGAAACCCATGCGAACGCAGGGAGAACATGCAAACTCCACACAGAAACGAGGATCGAACCAGCGACCCAGCGAATTTGAGCAGCTGCAGGATCAATTTGGTCTGCGTGCAAACAATTTCTTCAGATATTTGCAGGTTAGGGATTATGTTAAACATATTTACCCTGTTTAAACGGAGTCAACCAGGCTGGACTGGATGATCTATTAGGGCTTGGAGGCGAGGTCTGCCATGCGATTTCAGTCATTTATAACCAGAGGTGTAAAGTAACTAATTACAAATACTCAAATTACAGTAATCGAGTAGTTTTTCTCAGGACTTGTAAATATTAAGTAGTTTTAAAAATATTCTTTTTTTAAAAATTTCTTTTTTGTAAAAAAAAAAAAAGAAAAGTTAAGATGTTGTAATATTTGCTGTAATGCTGTGCAATACAATGCAATGAATATCTCAATTTTTTTTTTAAACATAACAAGTACACACACATACAATAAAAAATGATGGGTCAAACATAGAAATAACCCACTTTTTAACCCAAGAAAAAAAAAAAATATATATATATATATAGTTTTAAACTAATTGACAGATATGTTTACTCTTAATTAGCCGCATTTTTAAATTGATGCATTTATGAATATTTTCCTGTTTTTAAAACAATAAAATTATTCTGGCAACCTAAAAAGTTTTGACCTAATCAGCAATTTAGAATTTATAAGTTACAACAATGTTTGCGGTGGTAACAGGCCTCTTAATTTATTTTTTAAGAGTGTAGAGAGGGTTATTACCTGCTCTTCACACGCAAAGTAGGCCTACCTGAAACTAAATGAACGTCTATTTAACCGAGTGTATCGTAATTACAAGCTTTCACCGGAAGTTTATCGTTGGCTTTAAAACTCCAGCTGTGCACAGAGCCCGTTGCACCTTTTGGAAACGCAATCGCAGAATGTGGGGACGAGAGAGAAGGGGGAAATACCGTAAGCACGCAAAACATACACAAGCTTGTTCCCAATTAGGAAAGCTTTGGATTCCGGTTTCAGCTTAGTGCAATGCAAATCTAAACGCATTTCCATTTCTGATTCACGCTCATTATCTTTTGTTTCGTATTCTGCGTTTAGTTTTCGCATTACAATTGTACATGCAATGTCAATTTTGTTTTATTTATGCTTATTATTGTATGACCCGCGATACATTTGGCGGGATTTTAACCCATAGCAGGCCATCATATAGCTTTTGTTCATCAGTAAATTGAAGTAAACCGTCAATGTTAAGTGATTATTTATTTTACTAACTTATATAGACCATTTTAGGGACGCAAACAAAACAATGATCCCAATGTATTTCCTGTTTTACATGTTTTAATTTATACAGAGAATCCAAAAAGAGTCTCATGTTTATAAATAATGTTATGACAGCTGATTTAACGTTAAGTTATGCTTGAATTGCCTCTTTTTACAGATATGAAATAGTTTGATAACAAGCAGGAAATGT
This sequence comes from Danio rerio, assembly GCF_049306965.1. Classification (NCBI taxonomy): domain Eukaryota; kingdom Metazoa; phylum Chordata; class Actinopteri; order Cypriniformes; family Danionidae; genus Danio; species Danio rerio. The sequence continues at coordinate 52,395,083 of NC_133193.1, read as the reverse complement.
TTATGGGGCAATGACATGACCACATTACGTTAACTCAGGCCCAATGAATGATTCTGACATCTCTGAAATCGACAAGCTAACCACATCAACAATTCAAAGTTTCACTAATGATATGGGATCGTCCAAGGACACGCTAAGCGGAAACATCAAAAACATTGTAGCATACATGCTAAAGTAAACACAACTGCTCCAAAATACGATACAAACAGAACCATTTTCAGAATTCTGCTTTCATAAAGCAGCAAATACACCTGTTCGATGAAGAAGTCAATATTTAGACTTACTTATAATGTTTTGCTCTGTCAGCGAGTGTACAGCCGTTGTTCTGAGTGAACAATTCAATGACTCGTATTCTCAAATGACTCGACTGAACGATTCAAATGACTCTTGTCTTTCGTTCACATGTCGCCACCTACTTGCGTGAATACACAATTACTAATAGGTACAACAAATAGGAAGACATACAGGATGTATTCGATATTCTATATTATTTTGTAACATTTAAGCATTCTAAAAAAATTATATATATATATATATATATATATATATATATATATATATATATATATATATATATATATATATATATATATATATATATATATATATATAAACAAAGTGAAAGACTGCCTGAAATGTTCTCTGTTGTCAAAATGTCCCGGGCAAAATTATTCTTTTGTCATCAAAAGTTGCACAAACGCCTGATGTGTCAAATGTGATGCAAAATAAATATGATGAAACAAAATGTACGCGGCAAAAATTTGTTTGCTAGATGGTTTACTAAACGAGGTTGCTAAGGCGTAGCTAGGTGGTTGCTAAGGTGTTGCTAGGTGGTTTGAAGGTTTTTCTAGGCACTTGCTAAGGTGTTGCTAGGGTGTTCTGAGGGGTTGTTAGGCGGTTGTTAAGGTGTTGCTAAGTGGTTGCTTGGGTGTTCTGAGTGGTTGCTAGGCGGTTCCTGAGTGCTGCTTGGCGGTTCCTAGGGTGTTGATAGGTGGTTGCTAAGGTGTTGCTAGGCGCTTGCTAAGGTTTTGCTAGGTTGTTGTTACAGTGTTCAGAGTGGTTGCTAGGTAGTTGCTAAGGGGTTGCTGGGTGTTGCTAAGGTGTTGATAGATGGTTGCTTGGGTGTTCTGAGTGGTTGCTAGGCAGTTGCTAGGGTGTTGCTACTTGGTTGCTAAGGTGTTGCTAGGTGGTTATTAGGGTGTTCTGAGTGGTTGCTAGGTGATTGCTAAGGTGTTGCTAGGCAGTTGCTAAGGTGTTACTAGGTGGTTGCTAAGGTGTTGCTAGGCGGTTGCTAAGGTGTTGCTAGGTGGTTGATAAGGTGTTGCTTGGTGGTTGCTAGGATGTGCAGGATGGATTAGTTTATTGTTGGTATGAATTGGTGTTGTTAATATGTCAATGGCAGTTTTTACAATAGAAGTCTATGGGACAGTTGCTAGGGTATCATAAGTGGTTGCTATAGGGTGTGGCTAGTAAGTTGAAAGGTCATCAGGGATTGGCAGATTTGTAGTCTGCGTTAAATGAGCGTAACCTTAAGTCTATATGACATATAACCTTATGTCTGCAGTAATGTTATGAGGTCATAAAGTTTGGTCCAATGTTAAGTCAATGGGACTTTTCCGAATTTTCCGGGTCAGTTTTTGGAAAACTATAAGTCAGATCAGCTGGAAAATAAAGCCTATAGCAACCTGAGTCAGACCGGTTTGGAGGTTTGGTGTTAGTTTGGTGGTTGTATCTAGGAATAGATACATATGGAAATTATTCTCTAAAGAAGAAGAAGAAGAAGTTTATTTAGTATAGTTTAACAGTATATTGGCTTTCTCAAGCCACCATGACAAGAGTCTGTTTCACAATATAAAACAATGCGGTCATGGTGAGCAGAAGAGAGCACCCTCAGAAACATGCCTCAAACCTTTAGACTAAAACATACTTCAGATGAGTAACAAATTAAGTATGGAACATAACCCCGACTTTGGAAGGAAATCTTTCTCTTTTTTTTGGCAAATATTTGACCTGCGTTGCTGTTTTGCGCAAGCAGTTAGAACATCACGCACACACACACTCACACACACACACACACTAACAGCAGACTTGTCAACTGCGCGCTCTGCAACCTGTAGAACCGACTAAAAGAAGACAAAACATACATAAAGGAGAGGAATATGCAAAGACACGCAGGCGTTTGTGAGCTCCGGATGTTTTGCAGAAATGGATCAGTTTCAGAGCGTCATACCTGAAAAACTCCGTGGATTATGACTGTTCATCACTTCTGTCGGCATGTGTTCGAGAGGTAAACTAACTTTTCTTACCCACATTTTGACTGACGATTTCTTCTTTCCCATAAAAGTCTTGTAACCCAGTATAAACAAACCCCGTTAATCCACTGTAGTTACTTTCGGTTTCTATTTATGCCTCTTCTGCTCTAATTTAAAAATACATCTATGATTACAAACCCATATCCATGACTTGGAGGATTACATACATCATGGCTTTATTTACGAACAGTCTAATGTGACAAAACTGTGAGAGAATAGATGTGTCTAGCAGCCTGAGAATGGAGGAAGCAGAACCGTTATGAAGTGCGTGCGTCTGGATGAAGCGCAGATCTATCTTTATATTTTGATTATATATTAATATCCTATGCATATAGGCTGGGGTGTGTAAAATAATGCCCACATACGCGTATTATTACATCATTTTAAAGGGTTGAATTGGGTTAAAGTTACAGTTACAGTGTCGGAAACTAACCTAAAATATATAGCCTACCCAACAATTTAACCTGCCATTTTTATTAGCTGAATGACTATAGGGATATGAGAAAACATGTTTAATTAATATAATTTAATATTTTATTAGCTGAATGACTATAGGGATATGAGAAAACGTGTTTAATTTAATATAATTTAATTTTTTATTAGCTGAATGACTATAGGGATATGAGAAAACGTGTTTAATTTAATATAATTTATTATTTTATTAGCTGAATGACTATAGGGATATGAGAAAACGTGTTTACACTTATTATTATTTATTATTTTATTAGCTGAATGACTATAGGGATATGAGAAAACGTGTTTAATTTAATATAATTTATTATTTTATTAGCTGAATGACTATAGGGATATGAGAAAACGTGTTTAATTTAATATAATTTATTATTTTATTAGCTGAATGACTATAGGGATATGAGAAAACGTGTTTACACTTATTATTATTTATTATTTTATTAGCTGAATGACTATAGGGATATGAGAAAACGTGTTTACACTTATTATTATTTATTATTTTATTAGCTGAATGACTATAGGGATATGAGAAAACGTGTTTAATTTAATATAATTTATTATTTTATTAGCTGAATGACTATAGGGATATGAGAAAACGTGTTTAATTTAATATAATTTATTATTTTATTAGCTGAATGACTATAGGGATATGAGAAAACGTGTTTACACTTATTATTATTTATTATTTTATTAGCTGAATGACTATAGGGATATGAGAAAACGTGTTTACACTTATTATTATTTATTATTTTATTAGCTGAATGACTATAGGGATATGAGAAAACGTGTTTAATTTAATATAATTTATTATTTTATTAGCTGAATGACTATAGGGATATGAGAAAACGTGTTTACACTTATTATTATTTATTATTTTATTAGCTGAATGACTATAGGGATATGAGAAAACGTGTTTAATTTAATATAATTTATTATTTTATTAGCTGAATGACTATAGGGATATGAGAAAACGTGTTTAATTTAATATAATTTATTATTTTATTAGCTGAATGACTATAGGGATATGAGAAAACGTGTTTAATTTAATATAATTTATTATTTTATTAGCTGAATGACTATAGGGATATGAGAAAACGTGTTTAATTTAATCTAATTTAATATTTTATTAGCTGAATGACTATAGGGATATGAGAAAACGTGTTTATATTTAATATAATTTATTATTTTATTAGCTGAATGACTATAGGGATATGAGAAAACATGTTTAATTAATATTAATTATTATTTTATTAGCTGAATGAATATGAGAAAACGTGTTTAATTTAATAATACTTATTATTTTATTAGCTGAATGACTATATGGATTTGAGAAAACTTGTTTAATTTAATATTATCTATTATTTTATTAGCTGAATGACTATAGGGATATGAGAAAACGTGTTTAATTTAATATAATTTATTATTTTATTAGCTGAATGACTATAGGGATATGGGAAAACCTGTTTAATTTTAATTAAATATGACTTATTAAATCAGGTAGGCTATTATTCAAATGTTTTTTGTTCTAGAAAGTTTACCCAAAGGCAAATAATGTTTATAATTGCTGAAAAATAAATTAAAAAGAATCTTTCATTCTAGTTTTGGTGATTATTTTTGCTCACACGTCCTTTTATAGTACTGTCTAACAAGGAAAATTCATGAGATTATATGACGACTATGAATTATAAGCATAAATGTATGTTGGATAATACTTATTTGTAGGATTATTAATCAAGCTGAAGCTTCAACAATGGGAGTTTTAATATGGCAGGTACATTTTCACCACAGCATAATAGTGTTAATTACACCGTGTTGAAAACATGTGCCCTACAGTGCCGGAGCCTCTGAGAGTATTTCAGCACGTGTTTGAACATGATGGGGTCTGACATGCTTAGATAAAGCCTGACCTTCCCTTAGCACATACGGGTTCTAATATACAGGCAAGAGTGAGAATTACAGGGGGGTTTTGGGGGGGGATTGACCCCCCTCCCCAATTAATGCTTGATCTCCCCCTGAAGGACATCAAAACAAGATGCATGGTGGGAGGGGCCTATATATTATTTATTTATATATATATATATATATATATATATATATATATATATATATATATATATATATATATATATATATATATATATATATATATATATATATATATATATATATATAAACGCGTATGTATTATATTATTTTCTTTTATATTATATTTTTTATATTATTATTTTATATTATATTATTATTCTATATTATATTATATTATATATATTTTTTTTATTATATAATTTTATATTATATTA
>NC_133193.1:52335000-52385000 GCF_049306965.1 Danio rerio | reverse complement strand
CGACCCTGGATTAATAAAGGGACTAAGCAGACAAGAAAATGAATGATAAGTCTTCTTTCTTTCTTTAACACAGGGGTCACCAAACTTGTTCCTGGAGGGCCGGTGTCCTGCAGATTTTAGCTCCAACCCTAATCAAACACACCTGAACAAGCTAATCAAGGTGTTACTTTGTATACTTGAAACACCCAGGCAGGTGTGTTGAGGCAAGTTAGAGCTAAACCCTGCAGGGACACCGGCCCTCCTGGACCGGGATTGGTGACCCCTGGTTTAAAAGCTCTAATTTCAACATGTACTACAAGTCCTTTCATAAACGAATCCGTTTCACAAACGACACAGCCAAAACACTCTGGCAATTATTTGGAAATGCTTTGTCCCATGAGTTTAATTTTCAATCTGCGTTTCCTGCATGCAGAAACCGATCCCATCACAACCCAGCAAAGTGTTTTCATCCATTACTGCAAAAAGCTCCAAACTCTTTCTCTCCCTTTTTCCTCTCCAGGGAAATATGAACTCCTCGAAAGTGAATCAGAAGCCAAGCCTTCGAGCAAGAGGATTAGTGCCCTGAAGATCTTCTACGTCATCGGCTTTGTATCAGCGTTCACCTTCATCGCCTTCATTTATTTCCAAGACTTCGCCCAGAATGCAAGCTGGCAAACCTACGAACCCAAGCCCACAGACGCTCCCCCAACAAACCGAACATTCCTCGAGGAAGCACCTACGGCCTGCGGTGTTATAATAAACGAAGGGCCTATGATTAAAGTGGGCGATCTAAACACATACGTGACCGGCTCTTATATGGACCACCGTTTCCGGGAGGTTAAATCAATTGCGATTGTTAATCGGCAACAATTAGTGACGTATTCATGCGTGCTATGCTGTAATGGGAAAAACGTGACCACGTTAGCGCATTACGCTATTCATTCAGACCACTTCGGTTTTGAATACGGCACAGCCACTATTGCATGCCCATTAAATGACGAGTGTTTAAAACCAACGCATGTTGCTTTAACATCATCAGCCAATCACTCTGAAAGCATCACATCATTCCAAAGCATCATGAATAGAGACGTTCCTGCGGCATTCCCACATCAGTTCACCGTCTGCATCTCTGTCATGTACGACTATACGAACGTTCTCAATCTAGTTGAAGCAATGGAGATGTTTCGACTTCTCGGCGCAACAAGAGTTGCGATATATCGAACGAACTGCGATTCGAACGTGCAGAAGGTTTTGGATTATTACGTAGAGCGAGGATTCGTCGAAGTCATCCCGTGGACTATTAAAAAACACGTCCAAGTGTCTAGAGGATGGAGGAAGGACGTATCAGGAGGCGAGCTGCACTATTACGGACAGATTCCTGCACTGAACGACTGCGTTTATCGATATATGTACCAAAGCCGATATGTGGCTCTACATGACATGGATGAACTCATTTTACCTTTCGGTGTGAAAACGTGGACGGAGATGTTGCCGAATTTGGAGAAAATGTACGGGACTACCTTTGGGTTTGAGTTCGAGAACAACCAATTCCCTTTCACATCTAAAGCCAATAGGAGATATGATGTAAACGATTGGGAGAGCGTACGGGGAACTAATATACTGAAATACATCCAGCGAGTGCCCAATGATCCCAACGCTTTTAATAATTTTAAGGTGATTGTGAACCCGCGGCTGGTTCTGATGGCTACTGTACATGGCTTGCTGGATACTGTGAATGTCGGTAAGCACACGGTCAGGGTAAACAGAAATGTCGCTCGAATGTACCACAGTAAAAACTTAACATATCCGCTGAACACAAATCTCATCCCCGATAATCATCTCTGGGATTATGCGGATGAGCTGATACCTGCGGTTACTAAAGTTTTACAGGACTGTGGGTTCATTACGGGTTAGGCTTTACTGCACTGAGGTGTTGCTGTCAAAGATTATTAATAAAATACGATGTCAAAACAGTAAACGCGTGTTCTGATGATGGCATTCAGAGGAAGCAGAAGTGGGTGTCGAATATTGAGTGCATTTGGGCTCATCTGTTTTATCAAGCATCTCTGGCTCATTTTGTATTATTATTCTGGTTTCCGAGTTATTTTTCCCTGTAGAGTTTTTGAAAAGGTTTTGGTTAATGCATTATAAGCCATCAACATACCGACCAACCAACCAACCAGCTATGACCGAATCAAACAACATTAGAAAAAATAACGAATAAATAAATAATCATGTAAAGATGTCTAAAAGACAGAGATTATATATATATATATACACACACACCGGCCACTTTATTAGGTACACCTGCCGAACTGCTTGTTAACTCATATTTCTGATCAGCCAATCACATGGCAGCAACTCAATGCATTTAGGCATGTAGACATGGTCAAGATGATCTGCAGCAGTTCAAACCGAGCATCAGAATGGGAAAGAAAGGGGATTTAAGAGTCTTTGAACGTGGCATGGTTGTTGGTGTCAGACAGGCTGCTCTGAGTATTTCAGAAAATCCAGTGAGCGGCAGTTCTGTGGGCGCAAATGCCTTGTTGATGAGGTCAGAGGAGAATGGCCAGACTGGTTCTAGCTGATAGAAAGGCAACAGTAACTCGAATAAGCACTCGTTACAACCGAGAGCATCTCTGAACACACAACACGTCCAACCTTGAGGCAGATGGGCTACAGCAGCAGAAGAGCACACCGGCTGCCGCTCCTGTCAGCTAAGAACAGGAAACTGAGGCTACAATTCACACAGACTCACCAAAACTGGACAATAGAAGATTGGAGAAACGTTGCTGCTCTGATGAGTCTCCATTTCTGCTGACACATTCAGATGCTCGGGTCAGAATTTGGCCTCAACAACATGAAAGCATGGATCATCCTGCCTTGTATCAGCAGTTCAGGTGGTGGTGTAAGGGTGTGGGGGAGATTTTCTTGGCACATTTTGGGTCCATCAGTACCAGTTGTGTGATGCTATCATGTCAATATGGAGCAAAATCTCTGAGGAATATTTCCAGTACCTTGTTGAATCTCTGCCGTGAAGGATTAAGGCAGTTGTAAAAGCTAAAGGGAGTCCAACCCGATACAATTAAGGTGTACCTAATAAAGTGGCCGGTGAGTGTATACACTGTAAAAATATCAGTAAATGGGCAGTTTTCCATATTTTCTGATTCATGTTTTGGTTTTTTCCTGTTTAATTGTGCTTTTAAATTGCATTATGGGATCTTGATGTTTCCTCCAAGAACTTTTAACCTTGATAAGTGTGAAAAAGTGGCTTTTGTGAACATGTTTAATAGTCTGCAGTGCTATATTGTCTGGGTTGGTGTTGTATATTACGCTACACAAACCTCATAATAAACTGCAGCACATTTTCTGCTATTTTACAGACTTATTTCTCTCTCTTTATTTTTTTCAAACGACTAAAATGTCAATAAAAGTCATTTTGTTAAACTGCCTAGTTAAATTATTAACATCAAAAGTCGACAGAGCAGAGATCAACATCCCATAATGCAATTACCAACCGTAAATAAACCGAAACAACTTGAGAATTACATCTTATATATATATATATATATATATATATATATATATATATATATATATATATATATATATATATATATATATACACACACACACACACACACAGTTGAAGTCAGAATTATTAACCCCCCTGAATTATTAGCGCCCGCTTATTTTCTTTCCCCAATTTCTGTTTAATAAAGGGAAGATTGTTTCAACACATTTCTAAACATAATAGTTTTAAAAACTCATCTCTAATAACTGATTTATTTTCTCTTTGCCATGATGACTGTAAATAATAGATGTTTTTCAAGACACTTCTATACAGCTTAAAGTCACATTTAAAGGCTTTACTAGGTTAAATTAGGTTAACTAGGCAGGTTAGGGTAATTAGGCGAGTTATTCTATACCGATGGTTTGTTCTGTAGACTATTGAAAAAAAAATAGCTTAAAGGGGCTAATAATTTTGTCCCAAAATAGTTTTAAAAAAATTCAAAACTGCTTTTATTCAAGCCGAAAGAGACTTTTTCTAGAAAAAAAAATATTATCAGACATACTGTGAAAATTTCCTGAATCTGTCAAACATCATTTGGGAAATATTTAAAAAAGAAAAAAAAATCAAAAGGGGGCTAATAATTCTGACTTCAACTGTATATATATATATATATATATATATATATATATATATATATATATATATATATATATATATATATATATATATATATATATATACATATATACACACACACACACACACACATTTTTTAAAGTCCACATTAAGTCAAAAGCTACAATGTTCATGTTGCTAGCGCACATTATTATAGCCTTAAAGAGTGAACTATTAATCCATGCAGGTTAATGCACTACAAAAATCTAAAGGTTAGTTAATTTGTAATCAAACCCGGAGCATGTTTTTATTTTCAGCTCTGAAACTTCAGCCCTTCTCTGATGATGATGAGTTTGCTGTGAATAAAAAGTGAGAGGTGAAGCACAAATAGCTGAAGATATGTCATGCTGAGATGGAAGTGGGTTTGAAGACGATGTTTGTTCACAGCTGCAAAAATAAAGAGGAAGATTTACAAAGCCGTTTCTCCTTCAGCGGTCAGTCAGTGAGTGGAAACTGAAAACAAACAGCGGAAGTTGTCAGCATTCTTCTAAATATCTTCTTTTGTGTTCAACAGAATAAAGAAACTCATGAAGGTTTTGAGGGAGAGTAAAAATTATGCCATTATTTACAAACCGGCGACACGGTGGCTCAGTGGTTAGCACTGTCATCTCACAACAGGAAGGTTGCTGGTTCGAGTCCTGGCTGGGCCACTTGGCATTTGTGTGTGTTGTTTGCATGTTCTCCCTGTGTTGGCGTGGGTTTCCTCCAGGTGCTCTGGTTTCCCCCACAGTCCAAACACATGCGCTATAATTTATCAACTAAATTGGCCGTAGTGTTTGAGAATGAGTGTGAATGAGAGTGTATGGGTGTTTCCTATTACTGGGTTGTGGCTGTAAGGGCATCTGATGTGTAAAATATGCTGGATAAGTTGGCGGTTCATTTCACTGTGGCGAACCCGTGATGAATAAAGGGACTAAGCTATAGGAAAATGAATGAGTGTTTATGTTTTATAAGTGTCTTTTCTAATGCTAAATACAAAAGAAGATAGTTTGAAGAATGCCGGAAACCTGTAACTACTGACTTCCATAGTTTTGAGGGAGAGTAAATAGTGAATAGTGAACCGTCCCTTTAAGATCAACAGTCAAGTTCCTGTAGACAAAGAGGCGTCTTTTTCCCCCTTCCTTCATTGTGATCTTGGTTGTGTTTTGGCTGTCATTTAGCTAAATCTAAATTCAGATGAGCAGTGGGAGGCTTTAAACTAATCCGGATCACCACTTTTTCAGTTTAATGATTTCTAAACATTGTATAAAACTATTTGGGCAAAACTATTATCCTCCTGTAGAACTGATATACGTTTAAAAGTAGCATCTTAAAGAATATCTAGTCAAACATTATGTCATCATGACAAAGAGAAAATTAACGAGTTATTAAAATTATTATGTTTAAAAATGAGTTGAATAAAATATAGTCTCTGTTAAACAGCACTCTGGAAATATAAAAAAGTTTAAATCCACAGATATAATAATAATAATAATAATAATTGTGACTGCAGCTGTGTATTCGTAATGTATATACAGTCACCGGCCACTTTATTAGGTACAATTTACTAGTAATGGGTTGGACCCCTTTTGCCTTGAGGACTGCCTAATTCATGGCGTAGATTCATCAAGCTACTGGAAATATTCCTCAGAGATTTTGCTCCATATTGTCATGATAGCATCACACAGTTGCTGCAGATTTGTCGGCTGCACATCCATGATGCCAATCTCCCGTTCCACCACATCCCAAAGCTGCTCTATTGGATTGAGCTCTGGTGACTGTGGAGACCATTTGAGTACAGTGAACTCATTGTCATGTTCAAGAAAGCAGTCTGAGATGATTCACGCTTTATGACATGCTGCGTTATCCTGCTGAAAGTAGCCATCAGAGGATGGAGACACTGTGCTCATAAAGGGATGGACATGGTCAGCAGCAATACTCAGGTAGGCTGTGGCGTTGATGCTCAATTGGTACTAATGAACCCAAAGAAAATCTCCCCCACACCATTACACCACCACCACCAGCCTGAACTGCTGATACAAGGCAGGATGATCCATGCTTTCATGATGTTGAGGCCAAATTCTGACCCGATCATCCGAATGTGTCAGCAGAAATGGAGACTCATCAGAGCAGCAACGTTTCTCCAATCTTCTATTGTCCAGTTTTGGTGAGTCTGTGTGAATTGTAGCCTCAGTTTCCTGTTCTTAGCTGACAGGAGCGGCACCCGGTGTGGTCTTCTGCTGCTGTAGCCCATCCGCCTCAAGGTTGGCCGTGTTGTGTGTTCAGAGATGCTCTTCTGCAGAGCTCGGTTGTAATGAGTGCTTATTTGAGTTACTGTTGCCTTTCTATCAGCTGAACCAGTCTGGCCATTCTCCTCTGACCTCTGGCATCAACAAGGCATTTGCGCCCACAGAACTGCCGCTCACTGGATATTTCCTCTGTTTCAGACCATTCTCTGTAAATCCTAGAGATGGTTGTGCGTGAAAATCCCAGTAGATCAGCAGTTTCTGAAATACTCAGAGCAGCCCGTCTGGCAGCAACAACCATGCCACGTTCAAAGTCACTTAAATCCCCTTTCTTTCCCATTCTGATGCTCGCTTTGAACTGCTGCAGATCGTCTTGACCATGTCTACATGCCTGAATGCGTTGAGATGCTGCCATGTGATTGGCTGATTAGAAATTTGCATTAAAGAGCAGTTAGACAGGTGTACCTAATAAAGTGGCCGGTGAGTGTACATATATTTATTATTAATATTAGTAACTTTTTTAGATTTTTTTCAACATTATTTCAGGAGAATATCATGTAAAACTAAATATAAACTTTTCTATGAATATGTGCATGAACAAACTGCTCTGTAAAAGTCTTCCCAATACATAAATGAAAAATAACAATAATAATTTTAAGAAAAAAAAACCCTTAAAGTTATGCATAGTATAAATCAGCAGTGTAATTAACGCTCGAGTGTTTATTTTAGATGCTTTCTATGACTATTCTGAAACAGACAAACACCTAATCTGTTCATAAGAGTTTTATTCAGAGTTGAAAACCTTGGACCTAATGTCCAGCACGTGTGTATGCACATGAATCTGTTCTTGTCTCCGTCCCAATACCCACAGCGGCGCTCTTTGCACTTGTTTGCTTTAATGACGTATATCCTGCATTTGGTCTGAGCGGTCATGTGGCTGTGAAGATGGAAAAAGTGGATCTGACCGAGCTCTGCCAGCGAGACACAGAGCTTCTTTTATACATTTGAGTAAATCTCTACACTTCAGTCCCGATTTGTGGTGCTTTTAATTAAGTGAATTGCGAGTTTTACTAAAGCTTCAATTATATAGGCGATCTCTTATTCAGTTTTCTCAATATCTCACTTTTATTTTTAGGACATGTGAAGTGTATCAGAACTACTGCAGGGCAAAGATGAACCCTGATTGATCGCACTTAAAATAAAACCTTTTTTATTTTACATAATATACATTTGAAGTCTGAATTATTCACCCTGGCGAGGCAGTGGCGCAGTAGGTAGTGCTGTCGCCTCACAGCAAGAAGGTCGCTGGTTCAAACCTCGGCTCAGTTGGCGTTTCTGTGTGGAGTTTGCATGTTCTCCCTGCCTTCGCGTGGGTTTCCTCCGGGTGCTCCGGTTTCCCCCACAGTCCAAACACATGCGGTACAGGTGAATTGGGTAGGCTAAATTGTCCGTAGTGTATGAGTGTGTGTGTGGATGTTTCCCAGAGATGGGTAAGGGCATCCGGTGCGTAAAAACTTGCTGGATAAGTTGGCGGTTCATTCCACTGTGGCGACCCCGGATTAATAAAGAGGCTAAGCCGACAAGAAAATGAATGAGTGAATGAGTGTTGCACGATATAACGTCACAGACAAAGCTGCAGTTATTCACTGTAGATGACTACCAACATCATTTCAGAAAGCAGCCTTGCGTTAGAAGCTCTTGGGAACATCCATTTATTTCATTTACAAATTATGAAACAAAAAATGCAATTGACCCTGAAATGCACGAGGCGAGTTCATCCTGCGAAATTCTGAAACGGTTGTGCAAGAAGGCAGTCCTGCATTAAGAGGGCAGCTCACCCAAAAACAGAAATTCTGTCATCATTTACTTGATTCAAACTTTTAAGAGTGTCTTTTCTTATGCTAAACACAAAAGAAGAAGGTTTGAAGTATGCTGGAGATCTGTAACTATTGATTTCCATAGTATTTGTTTTTACTAAGGAAGTCAATGGTTACAGGTTTACATTTTTCAAAATATCTTCTTGTGTTCAATAAAGCAAAATTAGTTTGATGGAGAGTAAAACTTTGTCTTTGTTCACTCATTCTTCAATAATTTTAAAACATTATGAGTGTATTTTCTTAGGCTAAACACAAAATACAATATTTTGAAGAATGCCATAAACCTGTAACCATTGACTTCAATAGTATTTGTTTTTACTATGGAAGTCAGTGGTTACAGGTTTTCAGAATTCTTCAAAATATTTTTATAAGCAGATAGTTTGAGGAATGCTGGAAACCTGTAACCATTGACCTCAATAGTATTAGTTATGCAAGTCAATGGTTACAGTTTCTTCAATATCTTCTTGTGTTTAACAGAAAAAATTTTTATTATAAAGGTTTGAGGGAGAGTAAAAATCCTGACATGGTTGACTTGACGTGTTTCAGACATTATTTATGAGTGTCTTTTCTTATGCTAAACACACTTTGAAAGTTGAAGAATGTTACAAAAATGTTACAGCTTTTCAGCATTCCTCAAAATATTTTTAAAAGATAGTTTGAAGAATGCTGGAAACCAGTAACCAATCACTTCAATCGTATTTGTTTTTACTATGGAAGTCAATGGTTACAGGTTTTCAGCATTCTTCAAAATATCTTCTTGTGTGTTCAAGAAAAGCATGAAAATTATTAAGGTTTGAGGGAGAGTAAATTACTTTCTTTTTTTACTCATCCTAATTTCAAATCTTTATGAGTGTCTTTTCTAATGCTAAACACAAAAGAAGATAGTTTGAAGAATGCTGGAAACCTGTAACCATTGACTTCAATTGTATTAGTTTTTAACTGTGTAAGTCAACGGCTACCGGTTTTCAGGTTTGAGGGACAGTGAAATCTCTGACATTGTTTACTCGTCCTTGTTTCAAACCTTCATGAGTGTCCTTTCTTATGCTAAACACAAAAGAAGATAGTTTGAAGAATGACAGAAATCTGTAACCATAGAATTCCATTGAATATGTTTTTACTAGGGAAGTCAATGGTTACAGGTTTTCAGCATTTTTCAAAATATTTTATAAGATAGTTTGAAGAATACTGAAAACCTGTAACCATTAACTTTAATAGTATTAATTTTTATGGAAGTCAATGGTTACAGGCTTTCAGCATTCTTCAAATCTTCTCCTTTGTTCAACAAAAATAAAGGAACTTATAAAGGTTTGAGGGAGAGTACAAATTCTGTCATTGTTTACTTGTCCTTCACTTGTTTTAAATCTTTATTTGTGTCTTTTATTATGCTTAACACAAAAGAAGATAGTTTGAAGAATGGCAAAAACTTGTAACCATTGACTTCCATAGTATTGTTTTTTACTATGCAAGTCAATGGTTACATGTTTTCAGCATTCTTCAAAATATCTTCTTGTGTGTTCAATGGAAGAAAGAGATTTATAAAGGTTTGAGAGTAAAAATGTAAAAAAAAAACAAAAAAAACAAGTAGAAACCTGTAACCATTGACTTCAACAGTATTTGTTTTTACTATGGAAATCAATGGTTACAGGTTTTCAGCATTCTTCAAAGTATCTTCTTGTGTTTTCAATGGAAGAAAGATTCATAAAGGTGTGAGAGTAAAAATGTAAAAAAACAAAAACAAACAAAAAAAAACAAGTAGAAACCTGTAACCATTGACTTTAATAGTATTTGTTTTTACTATGGAAGTCAATGGTTACAGGTTTTTAGCATTCTTCAAAATATCTTCTTGTGTTTTCAATGGAAGAAAGAGATTTATAAAGGTTTGAGAGTAAAAATGTAAAAAAAAAAAAACAAGTAGAAACCTGTAACCATTGACTTCAATAGTATTTGTTTTTACTATGGAAATCAATGGTTACAGGTTTTCAGCATTCTTCAAAGTATCTTTTTTTGTGATC
This sequence comes from Danio rerio, assembly GCF_049306965.1. Lineage (NCBI taxonomy): Eukaryota > Metazoa > Chordata > Actinopteri > Cypriniformes > Danionidae > Danio > Danio rerio. Next base: position 52,374,718 of record NC_133193.1, on the reverse strand, counting down.
AACAGAATAAAAGAACTTATAAAGGTTTGAGAAAGAGTAAAAATTGTCATTGTCTACCCATTATTTACTTGTTAAACATAAAAGAAGTTAGTTTGAAGAAAGCTAAAAACCTGTAACCATTGACTTCAATAGTATTTGTTTTTCATGTAAGCCAATGGTTAGAGTTTTTCAGCATTCTTCAAAGTATTTTCTATTCAACAGAATAAAAAGAGCTCATAAGAGTTTGAAGGAGAGTAAATAGAGAGTACATTTTCACATTTAGGGGTGAACTTTCCACTTTAAGCTCTATTCTTCTATGCATCTGTTAGTCTGGCAACAAACACAGCGCGCTTTAATATGGATTAAAAATAAATCATCACACAGAGGCGCTTTCATTTGGTTTGAGTCACCAAAAACATTCCCATCCATGGCCTGGCACAGTCCCAGCATCTGAACAACGCCGTCGCATAAACATACAAAACAAATCAACAATTACACTGTACATCATACAAAACAGAAATGTACAAACCCAAAACATACAAAAAGACGGCAGGGCGAGTCGAGTTCAGATAGAGACATTGTGCTCTCAGCGCGTGTCCGTTGGTTTGTTCTCTGTGTATGTGTGTGTCTGAATGTGTGCGTGGGTGCATGTGTGTGCTGATGAGGAGTTGCTTGTTCATGACCTTGACTCCTCTACCTGACCAGGTGAAAGGTCAGCCAGTACATGAAGACAGGCTGAGCTGCAGCGATGGCCATGGTCAGGTACATCCGCAGCTGGTTTTTGGTTCCTCTCACTAAGCGTCCCTCTGCCGCCGCTTCAGAGAGGATCTTTAACCGCAGCGTACGAATCTGAAACCAAAAACACACGAGCATCAGGGGCCTGTACTGCCAAGCTGGATTAGCTGTTAGTTTCAGTGCATAACATCACTTTCTATTCCAGTTTAAGGAACAGCAAATATAAGTTGACTTCCAGTTGATCGTTTGGTATCAGACATGTCTCATATGAAAGGCCTCTAGGTTTTGCTTATTTGAGCTCAATAAAATATGATCATGTCTTGATTATTAATGATTGCATTAGGACAGTAAGCTCTGACTCTGCTCATCACTGAACAGAAATAATGTCCAGTATAGAATATAAAGTCCTGCTGCAGTGGAGACAGAATGAATATTGTGTCTGACTCCATCATGAGCTTGGAGGACTGCATCCATACATCTCTGACATGACTCACATCACTGATTAATAAAGTCATCTGGAACGGCAAAGTCAAATACATGTTATGTGTTTCCTCAATTTATTTAACAACAACACAAAAATGTACATCTTATTTTAAGTAGTGAGTTTTTCTTTGTGTTGTAGATGCCTCTGTTGTGGTTCTCTGCTCTCCGTCTCTTTCCTCTGTCTCTCCGACAGGTTTCATGGGCTGTTTCTCAATATGCGTTCTTCAGCGTTCTCGTGTCCTTGTGTAACGTCACTATCAGCTCCCAATGTTTAGTTCCAATACTCAGGATACTTGATATTTTTCACTATGGAAGTCAATGGTTACAGGTTTTCAGCATTTTTCTAAATATTTTATAAGATAGTTTAAATAATACTGGAAACCTGTAACCATTGACTTCCATAGTATTAGTTTTATAGTATGGGAGTCAATGGCTACAGTTTTTCAGCATTCTTCAAATCTGCTTGTGTGTTCAACAAAATAAAGGAACTTAGGTTTGAGGAAAGGTTTGAGGGAGAGTACAAATTCTGTCATTGCTTGCTTGTTTCAAATCTTCATGAGTGTCTTTTATTTTGCTTAACACAAAGGAAGATAGTTTAAAGAATGGCAGAAACCTGTAACTATTGACTTTCATAGTATTTGTTTTTACTATGGAAGTCAATGGTTACAGGTTTTAAGCATTTTTCTAAATATTCTATAAGATAGTTTAAAGAATACTGGAAACCTGTAACCGTTGACTTCAATAGTATTAGTTTTATGGAAGTCAATGGTTACAGGTTTTCAGCATTTTTCAAAATATTTTTAAGAAGAATACTAGAAACCTGTAAGTATTGTTTTCAATTGTATTTGTTTTAATGGAAGTCAATGGTTACAGGTTTTCAGCATTCTTCAAAATATTTTTAAGATAGTTTGAAGAATACTGAAAACCTGTAACCATTGACTTCAATAATATTAGTTTTTATGGAAGTCAATGGTTACAGGTTTTCACCATTCTTCAAAATATCTTCTTGTGTGTTCAATGGAAGAAATAGATTTATAAAGGTTTGAGGGAGATTACAAATGTGAAAAAAAGTAGAAACCTGTAACCATTGACTTCAATAGTATTTGTTTTTACTATGGAAGTCAACGGTTACAGTTTTTCAGCATTCTTCAAATCTTCTCCTTTGTTCAACAAAAATAAAGGAACTTATAAAGGTTTGAGGGAGAGTACAAATTCTGTCATTGTTTACTTGTCCTTCACTTGTTTCAAATCTTCATGAGTGTCTTTTATTATGCTTAACACAAAGGAAGATAGTTTAAAGAATGGCAGAAATCTGTAACCATTGACTTCAATAGTATTTGTTTTTACTATGGAAGTTAATGTTTACAGGTTTTCAGCATTCTTCCAAATATTTTATAAGATAGTTTGAAGAATTCTGGAAACCTGTAACCATTGACTTCAATAGTATTAGTTTTTATGGAAGTCAATGGTTACAGGTTTTCAGCATTCTTCAAAATATCTTCTTGTGTGTTCAATGCAAGAAAAAGATTTATAAAGGTTTGAGGGAGAGTACAAATGTAAAAAAAAAAAAATTAGAAACCTGTAACCATTGACTTCGAGCTTTTTTATGTCTGCTTTGAGGTTAAATGTCAAATACATTCAACTTAACGTTATTTCTTTGGTCAGTCGCCTTTGTTGTTGTTTTTCCTTTTGAACGGGAGATGAGACTCAGGCTTCCTCATTAATTTAGAGGTGTCCTAATTATTTTACTTTAATATTATTTATTGTTACGGGTCTGGCTTCTGTGTGGAGCCATGCAAAGTTCCATAACGTAACAGCAAAGAAAGCATTCTTGCAGGACTCCAAGAGTTCTTTGTGTTCATCTTCAACGCCTCTTTCTTCAGTCTACCCCAGACATGCTCAATAATGTTCATGTCTGGTGACTGGGCTGGCCAATCCTGGAGCACCTTGACCTTTGCTTACAGGAGCTTTGATGTGGAGGCTGAAGTATAAGAAGAAGCGCTATCCTGCTGGAGAATTGTCCCTCTCCTGTGGTTTGTAATGTAATGGGCAGCACAGATGTCTTGATACCTCAGGCTGTTGATGTTGATCATCCACTCTGCAGATCTCTCGCACTGAATGGAACCCCAAACCATGATTTCTCCTTCACCAAACTTGACTGATTTCTGTAAGAATCTAAAGTCCATGCTGGTTTTCTGCAGTATTTGTGATGATAAGAAGGCAGTTCAGCAGTTGATGTATTGGAAAATTGGCATTTGTGTGAGACTCATCATATCAGAAAGGCTTGAATAAACTCACAAATACAACAAATAAACGTACTTGGTGTTTTTGACTGATGACCTGTATTTCAGCTTCATCTGTCACTGACTGCTGTTTATCTGACGTAACACATGATGAGAAACACACACGCACGTGGGAACAGTGGGTGGGGAGAAGCAGCTCATTTGCATTTAAAGCCACGGGCTACAAAAACAGCTACACTGTACTCAGACACCAAAACTGGCAGATTCTGGAGGCTATATTAAATAATCTGATGGGTGTTTTGAGCTGAAACTTTATAGACAAAGACCAAAGACACCAAAGGCTTATCTTACATCTTGTAAAAGAGATAAAACAGGTGGCCTTTACACAGAAACAGCATGTATTTAAGAAATGTCAAACGTGATCATGATTATGAATGTATAATTTTGCATACAACAGTGTACGATGTCATTTCTCGATACGCACCGTGAAGACAAAAATGGAGGCGCAGAACCACAGCAGAGCGAGGTAATATCCCATCCGTCCAAACAGAAGTCCTGCAACCACTCCCACAATCATCCTGAGGAAACACACACACACACATTTCACAGCTGCTTATTCCAAAGAAAGCATGCATTATATGCAGATTAGCTTTCCCCAGGTGTTTGATTGACAGGTGATCTGACCAATCACAATGCAGATATTACAAACCATACCCAGTGGAGTAAAAGTTGCTCAAATAGACAGATGGCAGAAGTCCAGACAGGCTGGGGAACACGCTAAATTCATGTCTCGTGTCATAAAAATACTTTTTAGAGAGTTAATGAAGACACAAACGTCATAAGTGCACGATGTTTGACTTTAGGTCACGAAACCAGAATGTTTTCCTGTTATTGTGAGTGCAAGCACATTCAGTTTCAAACAACGGCTTGGTCTTATCTGAGTGACCTAACATGACGCTGTATTTTATCATCTTTCCGTTGTGAGCGTGTTTATTGAACCTGTTAAACCTTACATCTACAAGTCTGCTTTTAATATTGATATCTGAGGAAGTGCTCGTCATTCAGAATCAGCAGGTCATCTCCAGTCACTTTCACATCCTGATGTTTTAAATATCATTCGCAGACTTTTTGGTCACTTCTGTCTGAAATCAGCAAGTCATTTTACCAGAAATGATTCTGCATTTCTCTGGAGATACAGTAGTAAAGGAGATGTGGAAATTCATGACAAGTTGCGGAAATTGATAATAGAAGAAAATAAAATAAGGCGTTTATGGACTATTTGTTTTTACAACCTTTAAAAATACAGATGTTGACATTCAATTTAATTTAGATTGGCAATTAATATGTTTAATGACCTGAGTGCTGGCCCCAAAGAAACGCTAGTGGTCTAAGAAAAAAAATAAAAATAAAAAATAAATAAATATATATATATATATATATATATATATATATATATATATATATATATATATATATATATATATAAATTAATTTATATATTAAATATATTTCATAAAAAATATTTTATATATATATATATATATATATATATATATATATATATATATATATATATATATATATATATATATATATGTATATTAATTATATATATAAAATAATTTATATATTAAATATATTTCATTAAAAAAAAAAAAAAAAAATATATATATATATATATATATATATATATATATATATATATTAATGCAATATATTTAATATATAAATTAATTTCTTTAGATCTGAAATTTCAATTAAATAATAAAATAACAAATATTTGACGAAGGTAAACACAATAGCATAAAAGAAGTAAACATATTAATTATGTTTTTATGCATTTTAATAACTAAATATATAAAATAATGCAATAAAACATTATTATATATAATACATACGTATATTTATATAATATAATGCATGTTTATTTAATTTAATGCACACAAAAAATAAATAATTATTAAAAATCACTATATATGATACAGTAAATAAATTCATTCTGGAATTTTGATTTAAAATAAACTAATAAATATAAAATTAAACTTTTAAATACAAAAACATTAAAGTAATGAAATGTGTAAATAAATATGGTCCAACAACAAGTAGAAAATAATTTCACATTTTATTTGTTAGAAACTAAATATTTTGGAGCCTTTTATAATAACAATTTTTCACAGTTTAGATAAAAATATATACATGATGTTGTACAAGAAACGATGGGCTTGCTCTGTAAATAGTATCATAAAAGGAGTTCTTTTGCTGAAGGATGAGGATAGATGAGGCCTGTACATTTAAAAGGCTGAAAGAAAACCCTGTTAATTATTATACCTGGTATGAGGACAAATAACCGAGTTAAAAGTGTAACCATTATTAACGAAACATTCCTCAGTGATGTATTAATAATGTCCTGCATTTGTTTTCACTAAGAGTTGAAATGAACACTTTCAGTAATACTTTGGTTGAAATAACAAATCACATACTATTAGCTTATTACCCGTCTAATATTAAGATATTTCTGTTTATAAGTGTTTAGAAAGTATGATCTTATTCTAAATAAATTAAAATAAAGTGTGACCTTTTTATTAAAACCTTTTAGTTTTATTGTAATTACTCTAAATAAAAACTATTAAATGACTATAATCAAGCATATAAGACAATTGAGAGTGCTGCCGATAGCACCACCTAGTGTCCAAAATACGTATAGAATCAGACAGGATGTAGACATTAGTGTAAAAATAATGATATACCGGGAAGCCTATGCAAATCCTGTCTTACCCGACATATTTGTATCCGGAAAAGGCCACCAGGTCGATGGTGGTGAGGTCGGTGTTAACCGTTACCAGGTAAAGACTGAGAAGGACAGCTAAAACCTCAATAATGAGCCACACCAATGCTGAGCTGGCCTGAATGCCCAGAATTTCTGGAGAAAACCTGGAAAAGAGAAGCGAAAGCCAAGAAATGAGGAACAAATACTTTATTATGACTATTAACAAGCACAAAAACTTGGGTCAAGACAATCGCAGGAAGTCCTGTTTGACGTCTCAGCAGTTTTCCATTTCCCTCTGAAACTCGGGAAATCCTTAAAACACTGTCCTCCTGAGAAAACCACTTATAAAACACTCAAGTTTACACGAAAAATAAAACATCATACATTTTTTGATCATTTGAACTGGGAGTGATGGCTATGATGTTGCAAGTAATGTTTCCTGATGTGTTTTTGGGGTATTTAATACCTATTTAACAGCATCAATTATGTAATAATGTAAATTAGTATATAATGGTTAGAATATTGTGTTGCTTCATTTGTTCTTTCATTTTAGTCCCTTTATTAATCTGGGGTCGACACAGAGGAATGAACCGCCAACTTATCCAGCATACATTTTACACAGCGGATGCCCTTCCAGCTGCAACTTATCACTGGGAAACATCCATACACACTCATTCATACTCACACACCATGGTCAATTTTGGCTTACCCGATTCCCCTATGCAAGTCTGTGGGGGAAACCGGAGCACCCGGAGCAAACCCACGCCAACACGGGAAGAACATGCAAACCACACAGAAATGCCAACTGACCCAGCCGAGGCTCGAACCCAGCCGAGGCTCAAGCCGAGGCTTGCTATGAAGCGATCGTGCAACCCACTGCGCCACCGCATCACCCCATGTTGTCACAATGTGCGTTATAATATTATTGTGTTAAAATGTTTAAAGGTGTAATACGATTTTACATACATTTTAGACAGTAATAAATTTGTTTGAAGATAATAACAACAACAACAACAAAAAACAAGAACCAACAAAACACAATATGATAATTATATTTAATTATATATTAAATTTCTATTGTTATTTTATTTTAATATTAAGGGAACATTTCAATTTTACTTTATTCAGGGTATATTTATAAAGGGTTAATAATGGTGTGTTTATAAATAATAATAATAATAATAATAATAACAATAATAATAATAATAACAAAAACAAGAATAATTACAACAAAAATTATATTTAATAAACTATTTAATTTATATTATTATTTGATTTTAATGTTATTAAGAAAAAATTGCAATATTATTGCATTAAAATATTAAAAGGATTAATAATAGTCATTATGTGTTTATAGATAAAAGTCCTAATAATAATAATAATAGTAGAAGACATTTAATTATTCATAGTATTTTTTGTGGGACATTCTCTATAATAATAAGGTAATACTGTAAATATTTCAGTAATTTAGTGTATGTTGAAAGCACTGTGGTATTACCATCTGATGCTATCACTGAACTACACAGTATTTAATATCTATTTAGTAGCAGCTATTTTGTAGTATTTAATTATGGTAATTAATAATATTAGAACTATTTATTATGTTGCTAAAATGTGTGTTACAATATTATTGTATTAAAATGTTCAAAATGATAATGATATTTTAAATATATTGCTAGACCACATTATTAAAATTATTTAATAATTGTGTTGATAATCTTTTTATTTATATTTTGTTGTAATATTATTAATGGAACATTTTAATATTATTGTATTAAAATGTTTTAATTATGTTTATGGACAACAATAATAACAATAATAATAATAATTTCTGACATATTAGTAGGACATTCTTTATAGTATTACTTATCTTGTCATATGGTAAAAACAGTAAATATTACAGTAATTCAGTATATGTTGAAAGCATTGTAATATTACCATCTGATACCATCTCTGAACCACACCGTATTTAACAGCTATTTAGTAGCAGTTATTTAGTAGTATTTAATTATGGTAATTAATAAACAGATATAATTTTATTAATGTTGCAAAAATGCATTTAACAATGTTATTAATATTATTTATTCATATTAATAATATATTTATTTATATTTTATCATAATTTTATTAATGGAACATATTAATATTATTGTATTAAAATGTCTTAATTATTATTTGTTTATGAATAATAATACAAATAATAATAATATTATTATTAATAATAATAATAGCGATGCTGTTGTGCAGTAGGTAGTGCTGTCACCTCCAGCAAGAAGGTGGCTGGTTCGAGCCTTGGCTGGGTCAGTTGGTGTTTCTGTGTGGAGTTTGCATGTTCTCTCCGTCCACGTGACTTTCCTCCGGGTGCTCCGGTTTCCCCCACAGTCCAAACACATGCAGTACAGGTGAATTGGGTAGGCTAAATTGTCCATAGTGTATAAGTGTGAATGAGTGTGTGGATGTTTCCCAGAGATGGGTTGCAGTGGGAAGGGCATCCGCTGGCAGATTCCGTAAGAAACAGTTTTGTTTAACAGATAAAGCCAGACAGATAAACAGTGGATTCTCTGAGCTCTGCTAATGTGTGACGGGAAGTAAAAGTGGAGGAGGTTTTTCTCCTAAAGGAATTTTCTGAATTCTTGTAAACCGGTTGAAGGGCAAGTCTTAAGAACAACACTGATAACAGATAAAATAACCCTAACATCAGAGCGAAGAATTCAGTCATTATCAGCCAGACCACACAGAGACATGACATTCCCAAGCAGTTTTCTCAGAATCCAATTAAACTCTTACCGGTTCTGTGTGCCCAGAGCCAGGCCTGCAACCAGGACATATGTAATGAATCCCATCACTGCCAATGAGAACACAGCAAAAATAAACAGACGCATGTCAATCAAAATATATTCATGCACGTTACTGTAAAGTCATACCAGTTTAATTATTGACTTATAAAGCGCAAATAAACACAATGATTGAGCAATGTGCTGCAGAAGTAAAAGAACTATAATACATGTCACACAATGCACTTTAAAAATAAACAAACAATAAAAAGACAGAGAGCATGTTTTTATAATGTTTATTTACAGTGTAGCTCAGGGGTGGCCAACCCTGTTCCTGGAGAGCTACCTTTCTGCAGATTTCAGTTGCTACCCATATCAAACACACCTGCCTTTAATTATCACGTGGTGTTCAGGTCCTAATTAATTGGTTCAGGTGTGTTTGATATGGGTAGCAACTGAAATCTGCAGGAAGGTGGCTCTCCAGGAACAGGGTTAGGCACCCCTGGTGTAGCTATTCATTTAAATACGGACTGATATTAATTATTTACATGTACTTACTATAAATGGTTAAGGTTAGGTTTAGGGTTAGTTGCATGCAAGTATGCATAATTAATTGCAGTTTCTATAGTGAGTAACATTTGTAACAAGAACACCTAAAAATGAAGTGTTAGCCTTTTTATTTTCATGCCTGTACACTTTAATATGAATATGCAACACCATTTTGATGAACTGCACACCCCTCATCGACATTATTAAACTGCATATCACTAATTTAGCCAGTAGTCAAAATTAAAGCTAATCTAACAAAAGACTTACGATAACAGTCCAAAAGTCAGTACACCCAATTTATTTGAAAGGGGAAATTTTTAAAAACAGCAAAACAATTATAATAATCAAGAGAAACATAACATGTATAAACTTTTATGAAATTTCTGTTACAAAAATATTATTTTAATAAATATATGTGTTAAATAAATCAGTTTTGTTTAATGCACCTAAATATATTACATATATTCACTAAGAAATTAATAAATATGTTAATTTTCAAAATAGGGCAAACTCATTTATATACAGTTATACATATACAGTGCATCCGGAAAGTATTCTCAGCTCTTCAGTTTTTCCATATTTTGTTTATGTTCCAGTCTTATTCCAAAATGGATTAAATTCATTTATTTCCTCAACATTCTACACACGATCCCCCATAATGACAATGTGAAAAGAGTTTCTGAAATTGATGCACATTTATTAAAAATAAAAACCCTGAAGAAAAAATAAATAAATAAATCAGATTTGCATCAGTATTCACAGCCTTTGCTCAATACATTGTTGATGCACCTTTGGCAGCGATTACAGCCTCAAGTCTTTTTGAATATGATGTCACAAGCTCTGCACACCTGTCTTTGGGAATTCTGCCCATTCCTCTTTGCAGGACCTCTCAACCACCATCAGGTGGGATGGGAAGCGACGGTGTATTTTCAGATCTCTCCAGAGATGTTCAATAGGATTTAGGTCTGGGCTCTGGCTGGGCCACTCAAGGACATTCACTGAGTTGTTGTTGTGCCGCTCCATTGATATGATGATGGAGGCTGCTGTGCTCACTGAACTTTCAGAGAAGCAGAAATGTTTCTGTCACCTTCCCCAGCCTTGTGCCTCGAGACAATCCTGTCTCGGAGGTCTACAGGCAATTCCTTTGTCTTCATGCTTGGTTTGTGCTTTGACATGCACTGTCAACCCTGGGAGCTCATATAGACAGGTGTACCCTTTCTTTTCAAATCATGTCCAATCAGCTGAATTGAGCACAGGTGAAGCTGCTGAAACATCTCAAGAATGATCAGTGGAAACAGAATGAACCTGAGCTCAATGTAGAGCTTCACGCCAAGACTGTCAATACTGATGTACACGTGATTTCACAATTTCAAAAACTCTTTTTACACATTGTCATTATGGGGGATTGTGTGTAGAATGCTGAGGAAATAAATTAATTTAATCCATTTTAGAATAAGGCTGTAACCTAAACAAACATGGAAAAAGTGAAGCGCTATCAACACTTTCCGGATGCACTGCATTATGTAAACACACGCTTTTGTTTTGAACACAATAAATCTTTTGACAGCACCACTAAAAATCTAAAAGTTTGGAGCCGTACCTGGAATATAGAGGTCAGGGGCGTTGATATCGAAGCGTGGAGCGACTGGTGTGTCCTGCTGATAGTTCACCTCCCAGTTCTGCACCATAAACAAACATTCAGAAGTTAAAACACGATTATCTCTTTACACCGCCAAAATAACACACGCTGTGCATCTTCCACACAACAAATCTCTCAATCTCCAAAGGGTAAAATAAGGACATTTAGTCAAAGTCTATATAATTTGAGTAATCCAGCATATTTAGTCACAGTATCAGCCTTCAAATCTCTTATTTTGGATTTTCAAGGCAATAAAGGAAGTAAATGAAGTTTGGAAAAACACGAGTAAGCAATGACAAATCTCTTTGTGAAGATTAATTATAAACAAATTGAGAGGATCACATGCTTATGATTGTTCACAGCTGTTCCAACTTTAGCTAATGACTAATTATCCTTTCAGACGATCCTTAACTCACTATAAATAATCAGACTATTCTCATCTCAATATCTTCGTCTTGAAGAAACCCCCCCACCCATTTCTACTTTCCCTTCTTTCAAACGGGCGACACGGTGGCCAGTGATTAGCACTGTTGTCTTACAGTAAGAATGCCCCTGGTTTAATTCCCTTCCAAACCAGGCGACATTTCTGTGTGGAGTTTAGCTCGTTCTCCCTGTGATAGCATGGGTTTTCCTCCGGTTTCCTCCCACAGTTCAAACACAAGCACCCTAAACAATTAATCCAAAATATTTTAGCCAAACTCTGAGTACACCTTCAGCATCCATATCTGACACTTAGCTACAATAAGCAGGAGGGGGAGTCAGCGAGATCTACCTGAGCTCAAACTCCCCTCTCGCCTTGCAATGGGAGGGAGCCCAGGGCTCGAGGATCTTATAAACTCAGGGCTCTCTCCAGGAACAGCACGCCAAACTAGCTTTATTATCAACCATCAGCTAAGTGTGAACTCTTGAAATATAGTTTACCCCCTTAGAAAAAATTCAAATACACTTTCAAACTAGTCTGAACCGGTAACCGTTAATACCCATAGATTTTTTTTTCCTACAATGGAAGTCAATGGTTACCGATTAACAACATTCTTCAAAATATCTAATAAATTCTTCAGAAATATAATATTCATATTATGTTTAAAATAGTTCAGCCATCATCAAATTTCAATTCAAACTAATATACTTCAATTCTGTGGAAAATAACATGCAATGTATATGATGAAATATGTCCAGTTCACAACTAATTATACTACTTGCATAAGTGTGGTGAGCTTACATCATGCATGTAGGGAAAAACCAGCAATCCGAGTTTCTTTCCAACATATACAGTGTCTACTGCAAAGTAGTACTTCAGCTTAGAGATGGGGATGAAACGGTCCAGCTGTAGACCAAAAAAGAGAGACACTTTGCTTTACAATGCATTGCAAAATAATATTGGGGTTCATAAAAACACATAATGCACTCAGAATTAATCCTGCGGCTCTGTAAGGAGAAACAAAACACTTCTTGTTTCGACACATCACATGCTATCAGCAGCACACAGACATCTTCATTTGTAGTTGACAGAAGAAATCATTTATTAATAATAATAGATTCGCTTTATAATAATTGGACACTTTCAACTGTGCATATTTGTTTCGTATTTAAACTTTAAGAGTGCTATTTAAAGAATATTTAAATTGTATTTGGGACCAAATAATTGATGATTTATTAATATAATTAGTTTTTTTATTTAGCTATAGTTTAGCTTAATCATTTATTTACATGTTAATGTGATCTACTACATGAAATATTATATATCAAATATTATGAAATACAGTAATTTCTTAGCTAATGCCTAACAACGCATTATCAGTCGTAATCTGATGACAAGTCATAATGGTTTTATTAAATGGAGTTAATAACTACTATAATTTAGTTTGATATCAATTTAGATAACTAATAATGGATAACTATTTATTATTTGAGCATTTAGAGTGCTTTTAAAGAATCTTCAGATTGTTTTTGCGGCAGTAATAACAGGATGAAGCCTTTTATTTACTGAAATTTTATTTTATTTGTAATTTTTAAGCTAAAACTTTGCTTAATATCTAATGTGAGCTACTACACAACACTGACTGAAAATTCTGTGATAATTTCTTAGTTAATGTCAAATAATGCATTAAAACCATAGTTATAATCTGATGACAAGTCATAACGTTTTTATTAAATGGAGTTAATAACTAATATAATTCAGTCTGATATTAACATAAATAATTAATAATGGATAATTATTTATTATTTAAAAAGTTTTGAGTGCTTTTCCAAATATATTCACATAATTTTTGCAAGGGTGTGCATAACAGGAACAGATGCATGGAGAATTATTGTTATTTTTTAAATTTTATATTTTATTTTTAATTTTTAAGTATAGCTTAAAAGATCAAACATGAACATCTTCAGACGTGGTCTACAACATGCTCAAATACCAACGGGAAATTCTGTGATAATTTCTTAACGCATTATAACACATTTACAACGTAGTTGTAATCTGATTTCCAGTCATAATGGTTTATGAAATGGAGTTAATAACTAATCTATTACAGTTTGACATGTTCATAGATGATTAATAATGGATAATTATTTATTATTTAAGCTTTCAGAGTGCTTTTTTAAAGAACATTCACATTGTTTTTGCAGCGGTTATAACAGGAACAAATGCTTGGAAACCTTTTTTAACTATTTTATTTTTAATATTTAAGCTAAAGTGTTGCGTAATTAAAAAAAAAATTTAATTTTCTCTACTACTGACTGAAAATTCAGTGATAATTTTTTAGCTATTGATTAATAATGCATTAAAATCGTAGTCATAATCTGTTTACAAGTCATATAGGTTTTATTAAATGAATTTAAAAGCTTATATAATTTAGTTGTATTTTTTATTTAATATCAACACAGTAGCCACATTAAATCTACTTTTTTATCACTGTTTATTTTAATCCATTATAAACATCTACTGAGACTTTATTGTATTTTAAAGTGTTAACTTTTGCACTTTATAATCCTTTTTGCAATTGAATTTGGTTAAAACAATCAATATTAATGTTAATATTAATTAATATTAATTTAATATCAACAACAAAGTATTACTTAAAGTATTTGTGTAAATGTTTAATTTGCAGCTTAATTCAATATCTTGATAATACCACATACTGATAGAAAAGCTTCAGCAATTCATCACAACAAGAAAGTTTCGTAAGACTTTAGTTTAAGTATCAACTCGCATCATTTACTCCGAGCTTATTACCAGCCTATTATTAAAATATTAACTGTTTATTAGCACTTATAACATATGATCCTACTTTACATCCCTAATCCTACCCTACTAACTCTTAATAAGCAGTTAATTAGTAGTTTATTGAACTAAAAGTCTTAGTTAATGGTTTGGTAATAGCATGAATTGTACATTAAAAGCAAGTGTGACCAAAACATACGTTCTTATCCATCATCTCTTTGCCGTGGGATGCCAGACTGCTGCCGTAGGCCATGGCGAGGTTTGACATGGGGTCCGAGAGCAGGTTCTGTCCTGAAAACACATCGGGGCTTTTTCCGACCCTGCCGGGCTCATGTTTGTTCACTCCGGAACTGGTGTCATCAAATAACTGTGTGGGGTCACTGGGCTCCATCGCGGACCCTCGCATCCTGACCTGCGGCACTGAAATACAGAGAATCACATTAAACTCAAGCAATGTTGTACTGTTTGCTGTTGGCTATGCTGTCCTCTCCTGCTGAAATTGTTGTTGTTTTTACCCTCCTTCTTCTACTTGTGTCTAACTGATTACTTGTATTTTGTGTTATTATGCTTTGCTTCTTTTTTTTAGGTGTGACTTTTTAACATTCTGTTAAGGGTCTACAGATGAAAAACAGCCATTCTTAGCTAAGTCTGGTACATTTTACAATAAGGTTGGTTACTGTGCATTGACCCTGTGAACAAATAAACTAAACTGAACTAAATAATGAGCATTATTTTAACAACTGACCGCCAAAAAAAAAAAAAAAAAAAAAAAACAAAAATAACTTTTTTGTCTTGCTTCTTAAAAATTCTTGAAGAATTTTCTAGAAAAGCTAAACATGTTGTCTTGCTTTAAAAAAAGTCACAATTAAGTGAGTTTTTACTTACAAGAAGCTAAATAATCTGCTAATGGGGTAAGCTAAATAATCTAGTTTTCACTTTGAATGCTCATCTACTTAGAATATAATTATTATGCAACTCATTTCAGTGTTTTTGATTAATCTACAAGATTATTTTGATTTTGATTAATCTACAAGATATATATATATACACACACACACACACACACATATATATATATATATATATATATATATATATATATATATATATATATATATATATATATACATATATATACATATATATATATATATATATATATATATATATATATATATATAGACATACATATATATATATATATATATTCTACTGAATGTGAGCAAACAAACAACTAAAAGATGAGGATTGAGGCAATATTTTATATTCGCACATGCAGACTTTCTCATTATTAATATAATTTCAGAAAAGTATTCTTTGCAAATTCTAAATAGGGAAATCATAATGGCATGTAGACATGGTCAAGATGATCTGCTGCAGTTCAAAGCGAGCATCAGAATGGGGAAGAAAGGGGATTTAAGTGACTTTGAACGTGGCATGGTTGTTGCTGCCAGACGTGCCAGTATTTCAGAAACTGCTGATCTACTGGGATTTTCACGCACAACCATCTTTAGGATCTACAAAGAATGCTCCGACAAAGAGGAAATATCCAGTGAGCGGCAGTTCTGTGGGCGCAAATGCCTTGATGCCAGAGGTCAGAGGAGAATGGCCAGACTGGTTCCAGCTGATAGAAAGGCAACAGTAACTCAAATAAGCACTCGTTACAACCGAGGTCAGCAGAAGAGCATCTCTGAACACACAAACACGTCCAACCTTGAGGCGGATGGGCTACAGCAGCAGAAGAGCACACCGGGTGCCGCTCCTGTCAGCTAAGAACAGGAAACTGAGGCTACAATTCACACAGACTCACCAAAACTGGACAATAGAAGATTGGAGAAACGTTGCTGCTCTGATGAGTCTCCATTTCTGCTGACACATTCGGATGATCAGCTAACAATTTGGCCTCAACAACATAAAAAGCATGGATCATCCTGCCTTGTATCAGCGGTTCAGGCTGGTGGTGGTGGTGTAATGGTGTGGGGGAGATTGTCTTGGCACACTTTGGGTCCATTAGTACCAATTGAGCATCAACGCCACAGCCTACCTGAGTATTGCTGCTGACCATGTCCATCCCTTTATGAGCACAGTGTCTCCATCTTCTGATGGCTACTTCCAGCAGGATAACGCAGCATGTCATAAAGCTCAATCATCTCAGACTGGTTTCTTGAACATGACGATGAGTTCACTGTACTCAAATGGCCTCCACAGTCGGCAGAGCTCAATCCAATAGAGCAGCTTTGGGATGTGGTGGAACGGGAGATTGGCATCATGGATGTGCAGCCGACAAATCTGCAGCAACTGTGTGATGCTATCATGACAATATGGAGCAAAATCTCTGAGGAATATTTCCAGTAACGTTAGCTTGATGAATCTATGCCATGAAGGATTAAGGCAGTTCTGAAGGCAAAAGGTGTCCCACCCGGTCCTAGTAAGTGGCCGGTGAGAGTATATATATAGTCGTCAGTGTTCTAAAATTAACGATCGAGCGGATTTAAAACCAACTTTGCCTCAATTAAAATAAACACATTATGAGATGAATTCTAACATGTCAGAATAAGGAGAACACACGCTTATTTAACAAAACAACACGAATACAAGTGTTCAGATATTCTCTAGACGTGTCTATGACGCTTAACATTAGGTGACAGCAGCTTGTTTATTCGCTGACAGAAAGAAACTGAACGCCTCTGAATCACAATGTTCACGTACGTAACTTACGCTGTCTGAACCCACTCTGATTCGGGTACTCCATCATCTCTCCCCTCAATGGTATACGTTGTTAAATAGTTACGAGACACATATATAAATATTTATCCACACATTTAGACTTGTAACCGACAAGCTGCCGGTGTAGAGAAACTAAAATTAGCAGCGGCAGGAAAACTCGGGCGGATCAGAGAGCGTCGCACTGATATTTCTTCCGGGTCACGCACACGGATCCGCTCACGATTGGACAGCGTAACGTAAAGCGTCTTGAAAGCTTTGAAGAGTATAGTTTTATATAATATTACGTTTACAACATTTTATATTGGTCGACTATTTATTTATTTGTTTTTAAAGAATATATTTGAGTCACATGTTTCCGTTTTATTGCAGCCTTCTATAAACTTTTATTTAGTATTTCTTGCTAATCATAGTTGTATATAAAATGCATTTTTGTTCCATTTATGGATAAAATAAACAAACGGATTATGTCACCAATTACTGGAATAGTTAATTATGAAGTGGACTTCTACGGAAAACGCACATATATACACACCACACCATATTCACCATAATCATTGTTAAAGAAACTTTATTTTAATAATAAATAAAACTGTTTAATACGTTATAATTGCTAGCTAACATTATTATTTATTATTATTACATAGGATTGATAGGTTTGTGTTTTAGCGATTTATTTATAAACGTTACACATCACAGTCTGTGATTGGACTAGCCTGAACAGCGCTGAGAAAAGTAACAAGCACCACGTGATTTATTCGAGAAAACTCTGCGCCTTCTCGTCTATTTAAAAAGTATAGACCAGTTACATTTCTGAATAATTAGATGAACAAAGTAATACATCTCTTAGATTAGAACAAAATTATTAGATTGCATTACAGAAACCTCTTAGATGTTAAAAAATATCGTCAATTCAGTGATGACAAGACTTTTCATTTTGTGGTGAACAAACCCGATTGACCAAACACACGCGTGATTGGGCTAGCCCGAGCAGCGCAAAGAAAAGTAACAGGCACCCAATGATGATGTGATCGATTTGCGTAGGGAGGCTGAGAGAGTGCCTCGATGTGTGGTAAGATTTTAGAGTTTGTACACAAGTATTATCTCGATTTATCTGAATATAAGCACCACATAAAAAGATTGCAAACCATTTTATTTACACTTTACACTATAACAAAGAATGTCCAGCATTTGTTTAAGAAAGACAATCATTTGGAATTAGAAATGTATATGTGCAACAGAATGCAATATTTACATGCCAATAACCTGAATCATTTGAAAAAGACTCAATGGGAAAGACTTGACCTCGTGATTGCTAAATGAATATACTTAATTTATAAGGATACAGAAAGTATTCATTGATTTTCCTTCGGCTTAGTCCCTTTATTTATCAGGGGTTGCCAAAGTGGCATGAACCACCAACTATTCCAGCATATGTTTTACGCAGTGGATGCCCTTCCAGCTGCAACCCAGTACTGGGATACACTACGAGCAATTTAGTTCAATTCCCCTATAGCGCATATGTTTAGACTGTAGGGGAAACCGGAGTTAACCCACGCCAACACGGGGAGAACATGCAAACTCCACACAGAAATACCAACTGACTCAGCCGGGACTCAAACCAGCGACCTTCTTGCTGAGCCACTGTGTAAATCAGGGATGTCCAAAGTCAGTCCTGGAGGGCTGGTGTCCTGCTGATCTTAGCTCCAACACACCTTCCTTCAACACACCTGCCTGGAAGTTTCTAGTATACCTAGTAAGAGCTGGATTAGCTGGTTTAGGTGTGCTTGATTAGGGTTGGAGCTAAATTCTCCAGGACACCGGCCCTCCAGGACCGAGTGTGGACACCCCTGGTGTAAATTAAAACATCTTAATAATAATTGTATCTTGGTTGTGTGAGATGGTCAACAACTCACAGCAGTGTAAACAGTGCACGATTCATGAGAAAAGGGTTGTTGTTGTTGTTTTTAAATGATAGTTTGGTTGATTGGTTTTACAAGTGAATCATATTTTTACAGTTTAGCTTTGTATATAATAGTCTACATTCAAAAACACAGACTCTTATATGGTTGTGATGGGGCATTTCTTCCTAATTTCCCATAATTTGATAACGCACTACCTGACTAAAGTCTTGTCGTGGATCCCAGTTGTAAGAGCAACAAATAATAACTTGACTCTAGTTGATCATTTAGGCTGATTTATGTTGATCTGCATCACAAATACTGCAGAAGACCTACTGGAACCAGCATGGACACAAGATTCTCACAGAAATCAGTCAAGTTTGGTGAAGGAAACATCATGGTTTGGGGTCTACATTCAGTATGGGGGCGTGCGAGAGATCTGCAACATCAACAGCCTGAGGTATCAAGACATCTGTGCTGCCCATTACATTACAAACCACAGGAGAGGGACAATTCTCCAGCAGGATAGCGCTCCTCATACTTCAGCCTCCACATCAAAGCTCCTGAAAGCAGAGAAGGTCAAGCTGCTACAGGATTGGCCAGCCCAGTCACCAGACATGAACATTATTGAGCATGTCTGAGGTAAGATGAAGGAGGAGGCGTTGAAGATGAACACAAAGACTCTTGATGAACTCTGGGATGAACTCTCGCTTTCTTTGCCGTTCCAGATGACTTTATTAATCAGTGATGTGAGTCATGTCAGAGATGTATGGATGCAGTCCTCCAAGCTCATGATGGAGTCAGACACAATATTCATTCTGTCTCCACTGCAGCAGGACTTTATATTCTATACTGGACATTATTTCTGTTCAGTGATGAGTAAAGTCAGAGCTTACTGTCCTAATGCAATCATTAATAATCAAGGCATGATCAGATTTTATTGTGCTCAAATAAGCAAAATCTAGAGGCCTTTACCTTTCATAGAGACACTTCTGATACCAAATGATCAACTAGAAGTCAACTTATTTATTGTTCTTAAACATGGATGCTTTTGTCAGGAAGTGTAGGTCATCATTTTATAATATATTCAAACAGTTTCCAGTGGCGGACCATTGGTTTAGTTTTGTTGTGAAAACCTGGCAACCCTCCATCACAACCTGCATCTGCTCAACGCTAGTAATGTTTCCACCTAAAGGCTGAAAACAAGACGCTTTTTGCTCGTCTAGAAAATGCGTATTGATGCAAGAATTTGTAGATATTTAAACAAGAAACAAGACAAAATCTCATAAATCTGCATGGAAACTCATCACCACCCATTCACTCAACTGCATGTTCATAGTGTCCACACACCACCCCGACGTCCTCATCGTGAGAGCAGTTGTTTTTGCCCAGTTTGGCGTGTTTGCAGTGCAGTAAAGTGCGTTCTGTTCCTTCACACTCCACATCGTCCAGCATAATCCTGACGCCGAGACCCCCAGCCCCGAATTCGGCTCTTTTGGCCACTCGTACAGCCACCGGAAAGCCCATCTGCCTGCAGACCACCGCCGCCGCCTGGATGTTAAACAAGTCGTCGCACACCGTCCCCCATTCCCCACGCACAAATATCTCCACCCGCCCGCGATCTTTCCGTAAATCTGCGCTGACTATTCTCACCGTCCCGGCCCGAGGACGCCCCCGCCGGTCTCCTTTCCTCCTGGGTTTGCCCCGTCCTCGTTTGGTTGGTCTGCTGGTTTGGGTTTTTGCGGTGGTTCTGGGAGCTGTGGTCCAGTATGTTGGTCGGGCTGTGGTCGGGGATGGAGGTTTTGTGTGGTGGACTCGGGGTCGGACGGTGGGCGCTGGAGGAGTCCTGCGGGTGGTTGTTGTTGTTTGGGGACGAGAGGTTGTGCTGGGTTTGGGGGGTTTTGGTTTGGGTGCAGGTGTTGTGGAGGGTTTTTTGTTGATCACAAACTCTGTGGAACAAAGTAAAGAGATTGTGTCTAACAACAGGCAGAATAAGGTAGGGACGGGCTATATCTACACTGCATTTGCTTTTTAATTAGAGGTTTAGCAAAATCTCCAATTAAAAAAAAGCAAAAC
Source organism: Danio rerio (assembly GCF_049306965.1). Classification (NCBI taxonomy): domain Eukaryota; kingdom Metazoa; phylum Chordata; class Actinopteri; order Cypriniformes; family Danionidae; genus Danio; species Danio rerio. Next base: position 52,353,628 of record NC_133193.1, on the reverse strand, counting down.
TGATCCCACTTTGGTCAACTTTTTTCTTACAGTAATATTTTTACTCATTCATTCATTTTCCTTCGGCTTAGTCCCTTTATTAATCTAGTGTCGCCACAGCGGAATGAACCGCCAACTTATCCAGCAAATGTTTTACGCAGCGGATGCCCTTCCAGCTGCAACCCAACACTGGGAAACACGCATACACTCTTATTCAAACACACACATACATTACAACCAATTTAGCCTAATCAATTCCCCTACAGCGCATGTGTTTGTACTGTGAACTGACCCAGCCGGGACTCGAACTATCATTCTTCTTGCTGTGAGGCGACCCACTGCGCCACCATGACGCCCTGATTTTAAGTTCATTATCTATTTATTTGTGTAAAAAAAGCATCCCAAAAGCATCCGCTGTGTAAAACATGTTCTGGATAAGTTGGCGGTTCATTCCGCTGTGGCGACCCCTGATTAATAAAGGGACTAAGCCTAAGAAAATGAATGAATATGTGAATGAATGTGGTTCACTACACACTGAGTGTGCCATGAGAACATCCCCTTCGTACATCATCAAAACTGGTATTTTAAATAACAGCAGACCTAATTAAAGTCATTAAACAATTATAAATGATTTATAATCTAGCTACCTAGCCAAATTACACAAATAACAGATTCTTTTGTATATAAATGTCTGTCGTTTGTCATAGCGGTTGATGATTTGGGTCATGTGATTCATATTTCACTCTTCCAAATGTCCATTAATCTAGTGTCGCCACAGCGGAATGAACCGCCAACTTATCCAGCAAATGTATTACGCAGCGGATGCCCTTCCAGCTGCAACCCAACACTGGGAAACACGCATACACTCTTATTCAAACACACACATACATTACAACCAATTTAGCCAAATCAATTCCCCTACAGCGCATGTGTTTGGACTGTGGGAAACTGACCCAGCCAGGACTCGAACCATCATTCTTCTTGCTGTGAGGTGACTGTGCTACCCACTGCGCCACCATGACGCCCTGATTTTAAGTTCATTATCTATTTATTTGTGTAAAAAAAAGAGCATCCGCTGTGTAAAACATGTTTTGGATAAGTTGGCGGTTCATTCCGCTGTGGCGACCCCTGATTAATAAAGGGACTAAGCCTAAGGAAAATGAATGAATATGTGAATGAATGTGGTTCACTACACTGAGTGTGCCATGAGAACATCCCCTTCGTACATCATCAAAACTGGTATTTTAAATAATAGCAGACCTAATTAAAGTCATTAAACAATTATAAATGATTTATAATCTAGCTATCTAGCTAAAAAATACACAAATAACAGATTCTTTTGTATATTAATGTCTCTCGTTTGTCATTGCGGTTGATGATTTGGGTCATGTGATTCATATTTCACTCTCGAATGTCCATTAATCTAGTGTCGCCACAGTGGAGTGAACCGCCAACTTATCCAGCAAATGTTTTACGCAGCGGATGCCCTTCCAGCTGCAACCCAACACTGGGAAACACACATACATTACGGCCAATTTAGCCTAATCAATTCCCCTACAGCGCATGTGTTTGGACTGTGAACTGACCCAGCCGGGACTCGAAGGGTCTAATCGATGCACCCTGATTTTCACAGTGCATTGTGGGACTTTTGTGCGCACAAACCTTCCACTGGAAGAACTTTGTAATTCAGACAGTACTTAAAAATGGCGGATGCCTTGATCAGTGCACTGACTAGTGAACAAGGGTGCTGATTGAGACGCCCCCAGCGACTCTCTTACCTTCTTTGGGACTGAAGTGAATCAGCTTGCCCTTTATGTTGACTGGACTAGGCTTGAAGCTGCATTTTCCCGGAGGAGCCCTCCTAAATGATCAAGAAAATGTCCAGCTGTTCATTTCACAGATGCTGAAATCAAAGTGCAACTTGCTCAACATGCTAGAAGCGTACATTTATGACAACATTAAGGAGATGTAAATTCACAAAATGACAGCAGCGGCTTTGTGTACAAGTTTGTGCGCATTCGAGTAGTTGACTGACTCTACCTTGAGTTCATTTCATTCAGATAACAAAACCAGCGGACATTTGTTTTCAAGTGTAGTTCCTTCATTTAAAAGTAGAGACGACAAACATTATGTGGATATATTTCTCATGTCTGTGAAGCAAGTATTGGCTGAGAGTCTAGTGTGAGAGGATTCATAATATAGCTGCAGAAACACAAGTCTGGACCAAGCCCCTCCCCCAAAAGAATGGTCATTATACAGTGATCAGTGATTGGCTACTGTACTAGAAGACAGAGTGTAATTCAGAATATCGACCGTTACACTTTTCTCCATTCACAATTATATATATCATGTGTCTTGGGTGTTCTATAGTCATTGGTATAGTCGGGTTTGTGTATTTGTTTACCTCGATGGATCCACTATTTTATACACCACTCCAGCTCTGGCTGTCGCACTAGCTGCTCCTGTAGCAAGAAAGTAGAGCTCACCTACAGGAAAAAACAGAGGACAGTAAAATTGTGTTCGCTGCTAAACAACGTAAAGCTGAGCCTCAGAGTGATCCCATCCCATATTACCGGCCTCGTCTTCACCGAATGATATAATGTACTTGTAGTAGCTGTTTATGAGCTTGGGGAAACTGCAGGTTTTGTCGTTGCCCATGCAAATCTCCTTATAGCTCCATTTTCCAGTCTCGGGATTCTCCTTTAGGGACATCAGTCGCCTGCGGTGGGGAGCGTATGATTGAATAAGTGTGTGGAAAAGGTAAATAAATCCGTCATTATAGGAAAGTAAACATTTTCCTCATCATTTACTCATCTTCAACTTGTTTGAATTCTTTTATTCTGTTTAACACAAAAAGAGATATTTTGAAGAATGTTGGAAAAGGGTATATTCATATTATAAGATATATTGAAAAATGTTGGAAACCGGTAACCATTGACTTCCATAGTATTTGATAGAATTGTTTATGATATATTATATTTGAATATAAAAAAACAGAGTAGAGAAAATGTACGTACCCACTATTATTTTAAGATATTTTAAAGAATGTTGGAAAAGGGTAACCATTGACTTCCATAATAGTTGATATTATTGTTTATAATGTGTTACATTGGACTATAAAGGAGCATAAAATAAAGAAAATTTACTTACCCACTCCTATTATAAGATATATTGAAACATATTGAAAACCGGTAACCATTGACTTCCATAGTATTTGAAAGAATTGTTTATGATAAATTATATTTGAATATAAAAAACAGAGTAGAGAAAATGTACGTACCCACTATTATTTTAAGATGTTTTAAAGAATGCTGGAAACGGGTAACTATTGACTTCCATAATAGTTGATATTATTGTTTATAATATATTATATAAAGGAGCATAAAGTAGAGAAAATATACACACCCACTCATAAAGATATTCTGAAGGATGTTGGAAACAGGGAACCATTGACTTTGATAGTAGTTGATATTATTGTTTATAATATTAGACCAAAAAAAAGCGCATAAAGTGGAGAAAATGTATGCACCCATTCATATTATAAGATATTTTGAAGAATGTTCCATATTAGTTAATATATTGTTTGTAGTGCATATTAATGGACTATAAATGAGCATAAAGCAGAGACAATGTACATACCCACTCATACCGGTAACCATTGACTTCTATAGTAGTTATTATTGTTTATAATTTGTTATACTGGACTATAAAGGAGCATAAAGTAACAACAAAAAAATGTACCCACTCATATTATAAGATATATTGAAGAATGTTGGAAACCGGTAACCATTGACTTCTATAGTAGTTGATATTATTGTTTGTTATATATTATATTGGACTATAAAGGAGCATTAAGTAGAGAAAATATACATACCCACTCGTATTATAAGATATATTGAAAAATTTAAAAAATGGGTAACCATTGACTTCCATAGTAGTGGATATTATTGTTGAGGGTATATTATATTGGACTATAAAGGAATATAAAGTAGAGAAAATGTACGTACCCACTCATTTTTTAAAATTTGAAGAATGTTGGAAACGGGTAACCATTGACTTCCAAAGCAGCTGATATAATTGTTAATAATGTATTATATTGGACTATAAAGGAACATAAACCCACTCATAAAGATATTTTGAAGAATGTTGAAAACCGGTAGCCATTGACTTGCATAATATTCTTTTCTCCCACGTTGGAAGCCAATGGTTACAGGTTTCCAACAACAAAATATCCCTTTTTGTCTTCAACAGAAAAAAGGCACTTGTAAAAGGACGGTACTATTTAAGTAAATTTAAATTTTTTTGTAAAATATTTCTTAAAGTTTTGTGTTGATATTAATGTAATGTTCCCACTCAGAAACATGTTGGAATCCTGCAGCCATTGACTTCCATAGTATTATTTATTTATTTTCACTCATTTTTTACACTTACAGGTTAAAACCAAAACAGTATTTTGTTTTCTTTGTTGAGGGAATTACCCAACAAAGTCTCTTTAAGTCTTGCTCTGATATCGTTGTTCATAATGTAATGTATTATATTGGATTATGAAGATGCATAAAGCAGAGGAAAGTGTACGTACCCACTCATAAAGTCCCCAAAGATATACAGACCATTGAGATTGGGCATCTGGCAGCCTCTGTAGATGTAGCCGCCCGTTACAGACTTCCCAATTTTATGAGGGTAAGCAAAAATCGGAAGGATGTCATCTAAGAAAAGGAGAAACAAAGCTATTTACTCACATATAGTTTCTTAAAAACCCTCAGATCAACACAGGGAGAACATGCAAACTCCACAAAAATGCCGACTGCCTCAGCCGGGACTCAAACCAGCGACCTTCTTGCTGTGAGGCGACAGCGCTAACCACTGAGCCAACATCAACTAGTTAGATGCTTTAATAAAAATCAAAGGAAGTTGTCAGATGTTTTGCTTACCGAGTGATGAATTATGGCAGAGCTTGTTGTCGTAACAGGAGAATCCCTCTTTGGCTCTCCACCCATAATTCCCTCCTTTTTCAATCAGATCCACCTCCTCGTATTTGTTCTGTCCCACGTCTCCACAGAACATCCGTCCCCGTCCTCGTCCACTGAGCGCATCTCCTCTGTCCACAGAGCATCTCCACATGTTCCTCACGCCATAGGCGTAGATCTCAGGCCTGGACTCTGCTTCTCCCACAAACGGGTTGTCTGGTGGGATGCTGTAGGGGGCGCCAAAGTCATTGTTGTCCACGTCAATCCGCAGGGCTTTGCCTAGAAGAGTACACCTGCACAAACACAAATGTTTTTGTTCATGCACTGTGAAAAAATAGCCATACATTTGCAGTTTTGTGTATTTCTGTGTTTTTATTTTATGCCTTTGAGTTGCATTATTGGATCTTGATCTTTCTTACAACAACTTTTAACCTTTAAGCTTAAAAAAAGTGAGATGTTTAATAGTCTGCAGTGCTATATTGTGTGGGTTGGTGTTGTATATTATGCTACAAAAACCTTGTAATAACCTGTCAGTACATTTTCTGTTATTTCTCTTAGTTCTCTAGATCAGTGGTTCTCAAAGTGGGTGTCGGGACCCCCTGGGGGGTTGCGGGACAATGACAAGGGGTCGCTTGGTGATATCCAAAACTCAAATAAATTTTATTAAACTATTAGAATTACCATATTTTATTCATAACCGACAGAATATAGTTAATAGTTGCATTAAAGAAACAGCAACATAAAAATAACAATCAGTCATCAGCCTTTAATTTTAAAAGCAAAATGTAATTAAATCCATAAATTACTTTAAACACATTATATGGCTAATAGATTGTTGCATTTTTGTGTTGTCAATAAGCTCATGTTTATATTTGCCTATAGTTGTGTCTGCAACGTTTACATATTTACAGTACAACCACCTTGAAAAATGGGGGTCGCGAGCCGCTGATATGATTATTTTTGGGGTCGCGGGCTGAAAAGTTTGGGAACCCCTGCTCTAGATATTATTTCTTAGACATCATATTATTATTATCAAACTACTAAGTGTCAATAAAAGTCCCTTTGTTCACAATTGACATGCAATTCACAATCATAAATAAACAGAAATTGCAAAATGGAGTCTTTGTATAAAAAGAAACATGTATTACTTTTTATCTTATTAAATGTCTTATTATTTTCTTATTATTTTATAATAATTTATAATTATTTTTATAATATTTTCTTTTTATTATTATATTATTTTCTTTTATTTTTTATTATTTTCATAAATGCAAATGTAGAACATTTACAATACAAAATAAACACCAGAAACCTATATATAATATGTGTGTGTGTGTATATATATATATAGCATTACTTTGAGACTATCCTGAAAAAAAAGAAATTTGTATTTTTAAAAATATTTTCCTTTAATGATGAATGTTTTATTTATATATTCTTTTTGTGTATTTTTGTTTTATATTTTATTTTTTTCTTTGTGTTGTACTGTGGCTGTTTTTTTCCCTTAATAATAATAATAATAATAATAATAATAATAAAGGTGTCAGGGTGGCACAGTGGGTAGCACGATCACCTCACAGCAAGAAGGTCGCTGGTTCAAGCCCTGGCTGGGCCAGTTGGCATTTCTGTGTGGAGTTTGCATGTTCTCCCCGTGTTGGCGTGGGCTTCCTCCGGGTGCTCCGGTTTCCCCCACAGTCCAAACACATGCGCTATAGGTGAATTGGGTATGGTAAATTGTCCATACTGTATATGAGTGAATGAAAGTGTATGGGTGTTTCCCAGTGTTGGGTTGCAGCTGGAAGGGCATCCGCTGCGTAAAACATATGCTGGAATAGTTGGCGGTTTATTCGGCTGTGGTGACACTTGATTAATAAATGGACTAAGCCGAAAAGAAAATGAATGATGAATGAATAAGAATATTAAGACCTGTAGACCTTTCCATGTAAATAAATGATCTGTGCTGCATAGAGAGACATTTAAACAATGTGACTGACAAACAAACTGATGAGGCTGTATTTTTTAAGCTGCCCTATAAAAATTATTTGTCTCCTCTTTCCTCTCATCTGCATGGTTGGTAACCTCACGTTGGCCCTCATATAGCCCACAATGCCTTGTGTCAATATTGACAGCGGCGTGGGCTGGACTGTCTGTAAAGACACCACTGTACTGATTCCCTGTCCTGTGAAAGAACTGAAGCCACAGAACTGACTTGCCTTTCTTTCTAAGAGTTTTTGCTTTGTTTCTAGTCCAAATATGCAGCAAAAAATCCTAAATCAAGAAGCATTTTCTAGTCTAGAAGTGTAGAACCGCTGATATTAATATTGCCCACAATACATTGAGAGATGAACGGGTAAAAGTATAAACAAACTTCCAACATGGTGGACATGCCAGACCAACCGTCAGGCAGAGAAAGGCTTCTATAAAGTTGCTTGAATCTATATCTAGCCAACTAGAAATTATTTAAATCATGTTTTCCATTATATAAATGATCTGCAACAATAATATGAACTTATATAAGGACATTAAGGTCTGAATGCATAGCTATCCAAACACCTGAGGAGATTTCTCAGCATGAGAGACTCGTGGATGGCAGATTAACCTGCTGCTTAAATCTCCAATAAGGACGGAAATTAAACATGAAAGGAATATGTCGAGATATAACATAACGCTCTGTTAAGAAGGAGTTAGTCCCTTTCTAGATAAAGTCTAGATGGGGTATACAGCTGTAGATACTCCCATCAGTATTATTTTTGTGAGACTGTACAAATATAATTAATATTTTGGCATTACTGTGAGGTTTGGGGTAAAGGTAGACTTTAATAAAATACAATTTAATGTGTAATTTAATAAAGAATATTAATAATACTCTGTTATATTACTGTTTTACATTACTATGATGGTTATGTTTAGGATTAGGGATAAAAAATACAATTAATGAATAATTCTCGTTAACTTCAGGCCGCAGCTGTCATGATCACCAGCGATCTAACCTTCATAGATTGCTGGAGAACATTCACATTTACATGCACTACAATCCGGTCTCAATATAAACTGCAAGTCCTGTCATGCAACACACGCACACACCTGCTCCACATCTCCATTGATTAGACTTACTCATGGACTGATTACACTGCACAGACTGCTCACTTTGAGACTGAGTCTTGTTACACTGCTTTAGTGAAAATCATGATGCATTTTCCTTGCCGGTTTTGACCCTCCGTTTGTTTGTTTGTTTGTTTATGTTGTATGCTGCCCGCCTAATGACCACGGCCCTGATTTCCCCATAATACATCTGTTTGCTCCTGTGTTATCTGTTGCTTGCCTGACCATTCTGCTAAATAAACCCTGCATTTGGATCCACACTCTGTTGTCAGTGTCCACTTCACATTACAGCAGTCGTATCCCTTTTTGAAACACCCTCAAAAAGTATGCACTCAAAAGTACGCACTTTTTCTTCACAAAAATAAAAGTACATACTATTAGGATGTAGTATAAGTATGGGACGCAGTGTTATACTGTTTATACTACAAAATGTTGTAGAATAGTGCACACGTATGCGATTTGAGACACTATTATTTAAATAATAAGACTTCAGTGGCGTCTCAGGACTTTCTGTGAGGCTGAAAGTTCTGCTCTGCTGTAGTAAACTGTGATTTTTGTCGTGCCAGTCTGTATATTCACCGCTCTGCCAGCTCTGCTTATGTCACACCGGGAAAGGAGGATCGAGGCCAAGGCTAATATTTAGAGGCAGCGTGTCTGTCTGCCTGAATGTACATTACTCAACTGAGGCAAATGAGGCCATATTAATCTACAGAAATGACAAAAACATATTGTTTTGCACATTATTCATTCATTCATTTTCGGCTTAGTCCCTTTATCAATCTGGGGAATGAACTGCCAACTTATCCAGCATATGCTTTTTACTCAGAGGATGCCCTTCCAGCTGCAACCCATCCCTGGGAAACATCCATACACACTCATTTACACTCATACACTACGAACAATTTAGCTTACCCAATTCACCCATAGCGCATGTCTTTGGACTGTGGGGAAACAGGAGCACCCGGAGGAAACCCACGCGAACGCAGGGAGAACATGCAAACTCCACACAGAAGCCAACTGAGCCAGCCGAGGCTCAAACCAGCGACCTTCTTGCTGTGAGGTCTCTGCGTCGCCTTTTGCACATTATATTCAACATATATTAAAGCCTGTGATTTAAATACAATTAAAATATGGATGCTTTATAATGGTCATATCTAAAGCTTGACAAACTCAGTATGAATAAGAGCAGCTAACACTTTCATTGCCTAATATTTTTAAGGAGATAATTCACACCCAAAAAATAATTTCATCACTATTTACTCACACTTAAGTGGTTCTAAACCTATTTTTTGGTATTATTGAACCCAAAACAGGATATTTTGAAGAATGTTATAAAGAAGCAGCAATTGACATCCATACAAGGAACAAAAACAGGTTTGAGGTTGTGTAAATGGTGACAGAATTTTCATTTTTGGTGAACCGTCCCTTTAAGTAACAAACTAATAAGAATATTATAGATAGTGTATATATGAAAACTATGAACATACAATATATGTAATTATATTATCATACTCTACATACCATCTGAAGATATTCTGAAACACAGAGATGCCCAAACTCGGGCCCGCGGGCCAAAGTTGGCCCATCGTAACCTTTGATTTGGCCCGCCGTCCCATCTGAGAATGGTTTGGAGATGGTTTAGTCATTTAAAATTGAATGTAACCTTTTATTTGTTTGTTTTATTGTTAAGCTACAAAAAGCTATCTGAAATAAAATGTTTGATTAAATTTATAAAAATAAATTAATCGGATTTAGTTTAAAATGTGCATACAACGGATAGAGGACAATGCAGAGGCTTTAGTGAGTGAGTCAAGGCAAAGGCAGATTCTGCTTAGTGAACTCCACTGTGTTATAAATATGATTGTTTATGTTTTTATTGGAATAAGTTAGAATTTACAAAGTTATCCTGCATTAGTTAATGTGATTTAAAGTAAAGTTTTCTATTTATTTTTTTAATATTATGAAATCAGACTGAATTAGGATATTACCCAAGGCAACTTTAATGTGAAATAGTTTGGTATATTTATCTTCGGCCCACGACTATCAATGATATTTGTTTTATAGTCCTTCATACAAAGTTTGGGCACCCCTGCACAACACAAAGGCAGACATGTAAAATCAAGATAAAGATAGTTTAGTGATCGCTTACTTGTTTTGAGAATTGCCAAACTTTCCGAAAGGGTCTCCCGCTTTTCCTCCGTCTCCTATGAATATGTACAGATATCCGTCCAACCCAAACAGTAACTGGCCTCCGTTGTGGTTTGATGCCGGCTCATCGACTTCTAGAAGTGTCCTGAGAAACAAAACAAGCAAAATTATTCATTCATACATTTTTCTTCGGCTTAGTCTTTTTATTCATCAGGGGCCCCCACAGCGGAATGAACCGCCAACTTATCCAGCATATGTTTTACCTTCCTGCTGCAACCCAGTACTGGGAAACATCCATACACACTCATTCACACACACACTCACACACTACGGCCAACTTAGTTAATCAGTTCCCCTATAGCGCATGCATTTGGACTGTAGAGGAAACCCACACCAACATGGGGAGAACATGCAAACTCCACACAGAAATGCCAACTGGCCCAGCCGTGACTCAAACCAGTGAATTTCTTGCTGTGAGGTGACACTGCTAACCACTGCGCCACCGTGACGCCAGCACACTGTTATCTCATTTAACATTCCAGACTAAATCCCAAGCTCACCTTTCTGAGGAGTGATCCAGCATATTCATATCCGATTCGGACACGGTGAACTCACTGATGCGGATCTTCTCCTGCCTCTTCACAGACACCGAGTAGTAAACGTAGACCTTTTTCACCTTGGCGAATTGCGGATGCAGAGCGATACAGAGAAATCCACGCTCATCTCCAGCCCACGGCGATGTCAGAACGGCCCGGGTCAGGTTCAGGAACGGCCTGTCAATCCGAGAACCATTCGGCAAGTAAGTCCACACAAAACCCAGCTGCTCGGCCACAAAGAACCGATGCGTACCATCATTAGCGTGCACCATCGCTACTGGATTGCGTAGCCCGTTAGCCACTTCTTCAAGGCATAACTGAATGCACCCTTGCGGATCCGCCTTGACGTCTCCCAGATTTGCGTTGAGCTCATCGTTGGAGAGTACGTTTGGGTAACAGTACTCGGGATCCTTCAGCTCCAGGTATTTGCAGAACTTGCCTCGGTCTTCTTCAATAGCGTAAGTGTTGTTGTTATTGGTCAGGAGGCTGAGCGTGTATCGACAGTGGAGCCAATAATCATTGCAGTAGTTTCCGCAGAGGCCTGGCAGCTCGCGCATCGGTGTGTTTGCGTCTTCTGCGTCGTACAGATGTGCAGAATATGGAGAGCATTCCTGAAAACACAGCAAAAGTATTGACGTTTATGCCAGTAGCATTCAGTTAGCGGATTAATCTGAAAAACAATGCTGAAGTCAGATTATCGGTCACACTTTATTTTGATGGTCTTAAGTTACATTGTATTTACATGCCAACTAATTCTCATTGGATTATAAGTAGACTGTTAGGTTGGGGTTAGGGTTAGTGTAAGTTAATATAAAGCAGGTTGCACACTAGAAGCGCCGCTCGACGCCGCGGCACGGCGCGCACATGACAGTTTAAAGTACCGCGCACATTCGCACGATATTTAACATGATACTAATCAGATGGCGGCGAGGCAGTGGCGCAGTAGGTAGTGCTGTCGCCTCACAGCAAGAAGGTCGCTGGTTCGAACCTCTGCTCAGTTGACATTTCTGTGTGGAGTTTGCATGTTCTCCCTGCCTTCGCGTGGGTTTCCTCCGGGTGCTCCAGTTTCCCCCTACAGTCCAAAGACATGCGGTACAGGTGAATTGGGTAGGCTAAATTGTCCGTAGTGTATAAGTGTGTGTGTGTGAATGTGTGTGAGGATGATTCCCAGAGATGGGTTGCGGCTAATAGGGCATCCGCTGCTTGGAAGCTTGCTGGATGAGTTGGTGGTTCGTTCCGCTGTGGCGACCCCGGATTGATGGAGGGACTAAGCCGACAAGAAAATGAATGAATGAATAATCAGATGGCGCTCTGTGGCATGGCTGAAATATGAACAGCGTCCCGAGTCGTGACTGGGTGCCGCCGACAGCTGCCGACTTGCGGCGCCAGTGTGTGTACCCTGATTGGGGGTATATGGGGTGCTGGGTCAAGGATATAACTAAGGTCGCGGGTTTTGAGGGAGGTGTCGCAGACGCCATCCTCTCTATTCTGCCGCCCTAGGCTCGGATATAACTTAGGCGGCGAGGGGGTGAGGGAGGTGTCGCGGACGTAACTGAGGACGCGGGTGTTGAGGTGTCGCGGATGCCATCCTCTCTATTCTGCCGCCCTAGGCTCGGATATAACTTAGGCGGCGAGGGGGTGAGGGAGGTGTCGCGGACATAACTGAGGATGCGGGTGTTGAGGTGTAGCGGACAGCATCCTCTCTATTCTGCCGCCCTAGGCTCGGATATAACTTAGGCGGCGAGGGGGTGAGGGAGGTGTCGCGGACGTAACTGAGGACGCGGGTGTTGAGGTGTCGCGGATGCCATCCTCTCTATTCTGCCGCCCTAGGCTCGGATATAACTTAGGCGGCGAGGGGGTGAGGGAGGTGTCGCGGACGTAACTGAGGACGCGGGTGTTGAGGTGTCGCGGATGCCATCCTCTCTATTCTGCCGCCCTAGGCTCAGATATAACTTAGGCGGCGAGGGGGTGAGGGAGGTGTCGCGGACATAACTGAGGATGCGGGTGTTGAGGTGTAGCGGACAGCATCCTCTCTATTCTGCCGCCCTAGGCTCGGATATAACTTAGGCGGCGAGGGGGTGAGGGAGGTGTCGTAGACATAACTGAGGACGCGGGTGTTGAGGTGTCGCGGACGCCGCCCTCTCTATTCTGCCGCTCTAGGCAGTCGCCTAGGTCGCCTCTATGGGCGTGGCACGTTGCTGAGCGGCGCTACTGGTGTGCAACCTGCTCAAGTTTCATATAGTCTGATAAATGTCTATTGAAGGAGCAGTTTCAACTGATATTAAGCAGACAGCCTACTAATACTCAAGTGGACCATCAAAATAAAGTGTGACCAGATATTCTGCTTTGAAAATGTGCGTTGCGTGCTGGAATGTCTGTCTTTTATCTGCGCAATGCCAGTTTAGCCAATTATATTTCAGCACCCTGGGTTGCCTTGGTGTGATTCATCCAGTCAGAAAGGCTCTGAAAGCATGCGTCCGTAACCAAAATGCCACCTCTGGTGGACAGTAGCAGCCTCCGAAATGAGACGCAGATTCAGAGTTTCACATGAGGTGGTTAATGATTAGCAAATAACATAAATATTAGGAGCGTAAACATTAGGTGAGCAGGTCACATTGTAACCACGTGTCCTAACAACACGCTACGTGATGATAAGTGCAGTGATGAGCAATTTGGCACCAGACGAAACACCACAGACATGTAAACACAGCCATTCAGAAGCACAGAATAGTGCACTCACTGCACTTCAACGAAAAGGTAAGGTTTATAATCTATTTAATACATATTAAACCTCTTTAACATTATTAAATGTAGATGCTATAGGGTTTGCACTGAAGTTCAAATGGTTTACTTTATTTTCCAGATTTCCAGTTTAAACCCACGCCAACACGTGGAGAACATACAAACTCCACACAGAAATGGCAACTGACCCAGCCAGGACTCAAACCAGCGACCTTCTGTGCGGCCACTATTTTTAAGAACCTATAATTTTAAGAGTGCATGTCTGAGCTGAGAGAAAAAGGATCCAGAAAAAGAACGAGCGTCATGTCATGTCATTGGCCTATTAACACTGACTTGCTGCTAACATCAATAAACCTCGAGTTAACCCTGTGTTTGCACATTCATCTGACACTTATTTGCTGTTTAAGGCTTTTCTCCTCTCCTCACAGTCTGGCAAACGTGGCGTTCTGCACGTCTTCTCTGCCGCCGGGATCCCGGGACTCAGTCCAGCAGCTGGTGATGGTGGTTCGGGCTATAAATACAGTAACTCTTTGACGTTTTAGGCTAACCGAACCCTCATTATGTCCCAGCCACAACACCACACCCCTCAGCATTGGCAAAGACACTGCCAGCTCAGACTGGAACACATCTGAGATTACTATAATGACGTTAAACAAATAATTAAGCTCAAAGTGGTTTGTATCGATGGGGAAACTCGCTCATTACACATCACAGACATTGTAATGGAGCCAGTGTGTGGGCGAATGGTGTTTTGGGTCTCTCTAATGATGTTTGATTGCAAATAAAGCTACATATAAACCTTCCAAGGGGGTTATGGGGTGTAAATGAGTCCAGCGTTTTATACACAACACACAAGGTTATGTAATATAATGTTAGCATAGAGAAGAAAGTGGCGGACATGAGTGGGATACCATATGGAAATCTAATATATGGCCATATCTCACCGGCCACTTTATTAGGTACACCTTACTAGTACTGGGTTAGATCCACTTTTGCCTTCAGAACTGCCTTAATCCTTCCGTTCAACAAGCTACTGGAAATATTCCTCAGAGATTTTGCTCTATATTGACATGATAGCATCGGCACCCGGTGTGGTCTTCTGCTGCTGTAGCCCATCCGCCTCAAGGTTGGACGTGTTGTGTGTTCAGAGATGCTCTTCTGCAGAGCTCGGTTGTAACGAGTGCTTATTTGAGTTACTGTTGCCTTTCTATCAGCTGGAACCAGTCTGGCCATTCTCCTCTGACCTCTGGCATCAACAAGGCATTTGTGCCCACAGAACTGCCGCTCACTGGATATTTCCTCTTTATCTGACTATTCTCTGTAAACCCTAGAGATGGTCATGCATGAAAATCCCAGTAGATCAGCAGTTTCTGAAATACTCAGAGCAGCCCGTCTGGCAGCAACAACCATGCCACGTTCAAATTCTCTTAAATCCCCTTTCTGATGCTCGCTTTGAACTGCAGCAGATCGTCTTGACCATGTCTGCATGCCTAAATGCATTGAGCTGCTGACATGTGATTGGCTGATTAGAAATTTGCGTTGAGAAACAGTTGGACAGGTGTACCTAATAAAGTGGCCGGTGAGTGTATATTCCGTTTCTAGTGGTTGAAAATTTTATATGCAACTGGCCATTTATGCAACATTATGAAATTAATGTTGCATGTATGAAATTTTATCCGTGTGAAATCCAAACATGAACTAGTAAGTCATGCATGTAATTAGCATATGTTGCCATATATCAGATTTCTACAGGTTTCATTTCATGATGTATGAACACAAACATTCAATATATCAGCCCTAAGAGATTAATAAAACATGTAAACTCTTAAAAATAAAATCTAACACTGTTTTTAATTTAAAAATTGATGCATGACATGTTATTTAAAGTGAAAATGCTTCCCACATAGCAAAATTTCTCTGGCCCAGCTCTGGCCCACACAATCAGGTTTTGCTTGGCCCACATGCCGCTGTGAATTACGGTACATGACTGGACCAAATCTGGCTTCCAGACAAGGGCCAAACACGGACCATATCTGGGCCAAGTCTCAGCCAAGTTAATAACTCATAACTGGGCCTGAACTGGGCCAGTAAGGTTGGTGTGTCACGATTGCAATGAAATTAATAAACCTATGAAGCGTTGCGCTTTAGGCACACTATGGGCCTTGTTTTTTCTCAGTGACCTGATTGGTAGAATTGATTTATTTAATCAAAAATTATTTTTATGTATTTTAAATGTGGGTCAAGACTGGCCAAACTCACGTGGCCCACAATCAATTTTTAAAATCTGGGCCAAATACTACGTCTTACATCTGGCCCAAATCTTGTGTGTCGCATTATAGACGGTGCCACCTCTGCCAAACCCAGGCCATGGTTGGCCCACATGCTGTATGCCAGTGCCGGATGAATGCCTGATGTCCCAGCTTTATGCCAAATCTGGGCCAGAATTCTTTGCTACTAGGGTTCTTTACGTGCAATATAAATAAATCGTTCTTCTATGGTTGGCGCTCCACTTCTTTAACTCTCTATCTCATTCTGCTTCATGGATATGCTGAGTTAAGCTTTAGTCTGAGCTATTGTTCTGCAGGCAGGATTACAGTAAGCATCACTGATCTCGACGCCAAGTGTTTTACAAACAATGCTGGGAAAAGCACCAATCCCCATGCTCTCGCTTCTTCAGATCTACTGTATGTTTTTGTCCTCCTGATGCTATTGTGCGTTCTTGTCCAGTCATGGTGTCTCGCGTATAATTGTGTTTAAGTGTTTGTGTAATTATGAGACTCTGTAGGCAATAGATTTCCCTGAGCGGATGCTCTCCGCAGGCCTTCACTCGTCATTTGCTTCACTCGATTGGCTCTTAAATCTCATTAGTGTGTGTGTTTGTGCTCATCATCATTCATTGGCAGTTATGAGTTTATAGCTCTGCCTTCAAGATTTTCTCTGTTAGCACTGCGGCCTCACAGCCAGAAGGTCTCTGGTTCGAGTCTCGGCTGGGCCATCTGGCATTTCTGTGTTGAGTCTGCATGTTGCATGTCTAACCAGTGACCTTCTTGCTGCGAGGCCACAGTGCTAACCACTGAGCCACCGTGCCACCCCACTATGAATATTTAGTAGTGTTATTCTCTATTTGCTCCCCTGTTGTTTACTCAGGAACATGAGACATCTTATATGCCTGGTTAAGAAGGAGGCATCCAATAATATCCAGCTGGAGAACACAAGCAGCTCCCTGTCTTTTCGGAAAAATGATCCGACAAAGACCATCATTGAGTTCTAAGCAGTCCAATAAATCAGGTGCTCCCTTTGCTAACCTCAATCCCACTGCAATCTCTAAACCATATGGGAAACCCTCGCCATTTAATCCCGGCAACCTTCAAGTTAATATGACCGTAATAGGAGACATTCATTTTTTGTTGATCTCAAAAACTGAGATCATAGTTTGTTCCTGCATATCACGATTCAGATAAAGACAGCTATTAATGGAGCATTTTAATGTGTTGCTGTACTGTTATTTTGGCTTGCTTCAGTTGATAATGTGCAAATTTATTTTTGATTACCATAGCTCGCGATATCATACATCTAAACTGCCTTCCTTGCCTTAAAAAATAGCTCATAATCGGTGCAGAAATCCTCCAGACTTCCTAAAACAAAGCCAAAACAAAAGTGATGCAACTCATGCTATGATGTCACTTCCTCTGTACTTTAAGCACTGAGGTGCAGATTACAAAATATTATGATTTATAAACACACAATAAAGATTTGAGTTAATATAAATAATGCATACATGTTTATGAAAGGATTTATGTTGGTGCTTTTTTAGTATAATTATGCAATCAATAAAATATAAATCAGTATTAAATAAGCAAATGTACTTATATCTTTCATCTTTACTTTCATCTTAATACTAGTATCTTGAAGAATATCTAGTGAAATATTATGTGCTAATATTATGCTATTAAAACTATCATGTTTAGAAATGTATTGAAAAAAGATGAACAAAAATTGGGGAAAAAACAAACAGGGGGGCTGATAACTCTAACTTCAACTGTATATTTATATGTTAACACATAAGCCTCAGCATGCGCAGACAATAATATAATTTTTAAATCTGTAAATATAATTGAATAATCCTGTCTATTTATGTATGTTATGTATATTTTGTGTTATATATAAATGATATATTAAATATGGAATCTAATTGAGAAATTCTTGCTATGCTTCAATTATATGCTGTTTAACAAATATACAACAATAAATATATTTAAATTAATAAGCTAATTAGCTGTTTTGTGTGTGTGTGTGTGTGTGTGTGTGTGTGTATACATAAAAATAAATTGTTATTTGTTTAATATTTTGTTAGTAAATACAAATATACACTGTCCAAAAATATATATGACAAAAAGTCATGAAAGCAAATGTTTTTGTTACTTTAGATAATATTAATCTATTAATCGAAATTTATTTAGTTTAACTAGCAGTATGTTTTTCCTTTACAGTGTTTTTTCCAAATATATATATATATATATATATATTTTTGTATACAACTAATTGCATTTAATAATTGCTCAGCAATTATATTATATTATATTATATTATATTATATTATATTATATTATATTATATTATATTATATTATCCTATATTAAACATTTTTATATTATATTACATTTTTTATATTATATAATTTTTTATATTATATTATATAATATTACATAACATTATATTATATTAAAAATTTCTATATTATATTATATTATATTACATTAAATTATCCTATATTAAACATTTTTATATTACCTTTTTATATTATATTACGTAATTTTTAAATATTATATTATATTATATAACATTATATTATATTACAATTTTTTATATTATATTATATTATATTATGTTATATTAAACATTTTTATATTATATATTATATTATATTAAACATTATTATATTATATTATATTATATTATATTATATTATATTATATTATACATATCTATATTATATTATATTATATAACATTATATTATATTATATTTTATTATATTTTATTAAATTTTTTAAATAATATTATGTTACATTTTTTAAATATTATATTATATTAT